>NC_140027.1:13161332-13173832 GCF_964263955.1 Coregonus lavaretus | reverse complement strand
AGTGGCTTCGATTTCAAACTCAAGAGTGCACCCTCACCAGCTGTTTGTTTCCCATTTGGAGAGAAATAATGTGTGGATGTCATTTCGGACATTTTGGCGCTCACGCGAAATGACACAAAGTCGGAGGGAAACAAAGTAGCCTCTCACTCGCTGCCTGTGGGTGGGAACCGGCTTAGGGCTGTCTGTCTGTCCATCTGTCTGTCCCTCGCTCCAATTGGATAAGGCCACACCGGCCCGGTGGCCAATCGTTGCCTCTTGTGGCGAGGTATATGTACGGCTCTCGAAGTGGCGAGCGGCTCATTCAGTTCTATATCGTGGAGCTCCGCCCCATAGGGGAGCTATGCTCCTAGTGGTTTACCCTCTGCCCTAAGGCA
The DNA here is from genome assembly GCF_964263955.1 of Coregonus lavaretus. Lineage (NCBI taxonomy): Eukaryota > Metazoa > Chordata > Actinopteri > Salmoniformes > Salmonidae > Coregonus > Coregonus lavaretus. Next base: position 13,173,458 of record NC_140027.1, on the reverse strand, counting down.
GATGCAGCCTGAAGCAAAATTATGCACACACCTACAGCCAATAGGAGTACAGGTGTCCCTATATAAGGAACCCCGTTCCCTCAATCTGCCTCCCATTATCTTCAGCGACTGGACTAGAATTGAAGAAGCCATAGAAGACTCAGGAAGATCTCGTCGTTGATATCCAGCCATCAACGTCTTCCTACAATGAGCACACCTAGCTTATCCAAGGTAAGCATTTAACAAAAGCTCTTTTCAGAGCTCAATGTCGCTGTTCCCCTTGGCGGCTGTCGACCCCCCCCGACACTGTTTCGTGGGTTGAGAGGCACAGCACGCCAGGGACAGCTTCATCAATCCCCCACTATGCGCCAGCTGCGCCCTCCTTTTTTGAAGGAGTGGAAGCAGCATTGGGCATTTTTAGGGAGGATATTCCTCTTGAGGATGTGCTATCAGTGTTAGTCTCAGCTGAGGCATCATCTGAGGGCACTGACTCAGGAGATGACAGGGCTATTGGGGAAGAAATGAATATTCTATTGGAACAATTCATTACACTGACCCAGATGTTTAACACCCCTTTTCCTTCGGGAAATTGTGAGGTCATTACATCCCTGGATGATGACGCCACAGCCTCTCTGTGCCTGAATTCTCAGGTCTCATTGAGTGGGCTGCTAAACAGCGGGAGATTAAGCTGCCCCCCATTCCCTCCAACCCGGAAGTGGATATGAGGAAGGGCGGCCGTTACTCTCGCTACAGCTTGGCGTCAGACGGCGGCCTCCAGCAGCAAGGGAGCGGGCCTCGCCCCCCCCCTGCAGCGCCAGAGGTGCCGGCGAGAGAGGTCATTAAAGCGTCATCCTGGCATCACCCGAAGGGCGGCCAGAAGAGACGCCGTTTATGACAGGCGAGGGGGAGAGAACGGAAGACGGCACAGCGCCTGCTGTGACCGAGCCCACTGTCCCCCCCCACTCTACCGTTGAGTGTATGGAGGAGAATGTTTTTTGTTGATGTGTGTAATAAAGAGTTGGCTCTACTTGACACTGTCAAGAAAGAGCCCCCTTTTCCATAATACATCCGAGAGCGTTCGACCTTCCTCACTCTCGCTCTCTCTCTTACCACTATGAGTGCAGCTCAGCCCACCATGGTGCGTTGCTGAATGCACACATAAGGCAGGTATATAAAAGGTATTAAGTGTACCTTATAGGACCTCACTTTACAGACTCCTAGGAGTGCCGTAGTGAGTGTCTCACATAGCAGGCTGCAGTCTCAGCCAGATAATGGCATGATGACGCGACCGCTATCCGGGACGGCGCTCTGTCTCAGGCTAACGCCTCAGTCAGTGCAGTTCAGACCCGTGCTGCGTTCACGGAGGGCCTGATTACTACGGTTACGGGCGTAACCACGTATCGGCGCCCCCGTTTCTCTCAGAACGCACTGATAATAACCACATTGGGGGTGGCGCACTATCACAGACTAAGGTCTCTGTTAGTACGACCCAGACCCATGCTGCGTTCAAGAAGGGCCCGATTACCACGGTCACGAAGGTGCCCAGTGTATCGGCGCCCCCACCTTTTCCTGAACGCGCCCAGGCTCACCACACTGAGTGTAGTTCAGCCCACCAGGGGTGCAGAGCTGAACGCACACAGGAGGTGAAAGGAGGAATAATACCTAGACGCCGTCTTGGTTTATCTCAAAGAGAACTCACATTACAGACTCCAAGGAGTACTGTAGTGAGTGCCTCTCATAGCAGGCTGCAGTCTCAGTCAGGAGACATGATGACGCAGCCGCTAGTTGGGGATGGCGCACTATCGCAGACTAAGGTCTCGGTTAGTGCGATTCAGACCCATGCTGCGTTCACGGAGGGCCCGATTACCACGGTGACGAAGTTTCCCAGTGTATCGGCGCCCCCACTTCTTTCTGAACGCGCTAATACTCACCACACTGAGCGTAGTTCAGCCCACCAGAGGTGCAGAGCTGAACGCACACAGGAGGTGAAGGGAGGAAAGATACCAAGACACCGTCTTGGCTTATCTCAGGATACCTCACATTCAGCAGGCAGCTGTCTCTGTCCCAATGTGACATGAAGACGCAGCCGCTAGCCGGGAATGACGCCTTGCTGCAGGCTAATGCCTCAGTCAGCGCAGATCAGACCCGTGCGACGTTCACGGAGAGCGGGAATACCAGGGTTACAGGTATAACCAAGGTATGGACGCCTCCGAATTATTCTGAACGTGTCAATGCCCATGGCTATGAGCGCAGCTCACCACATATTGAGTGTGTCGTTGAACAGTCGCCTAAGACCAGTAAAGAGGCATTGTGGCACCACCGTGTGGTGTCAGTCAGAGATCACACCTTTCAGATTCTATTGAATTCTGTAAAGGATGAGTCTCATGTTAAGCGGCAGTCTCAGTCAGACAATGACATGATGACGCAATCGCTTTCCGGGCAGAGCGCTCTGTCTCAGGCCAGTACCTCAGACAGCGCAGTTCAGACCCGTGCTGCGTTCCTGGAGGGCAAGATTACTGGAGTTACGGTCGTAACCAACGTATCAAAGCCCCCGACTCACCCAGAACGAGCTGACGTATCCTCTCCCTTTCAAGGGGGGCCCGACTTGGGCTATTCCACCAACCCAGTGCTGGGGAATAGCGGCGGCGAGGGCCATAGAGGAATACAGGTCCTTCCTACTGGACGCACCACAGCTTCGTGCGCACCCGCTGTCTCTGCATTGCTGGCAGTGGCGTCGAAGCTGTACCCTCTCACGCTGGCTAGAACAGACGTTAGAGAAGGGTTATGCCCTCCAATTCCATCGGACCCCACCCCCGTTCAAGGGAGTGGTGGAAACGGTGATGAAAACGCCAGACAAAGTAGCCGCTCTGAGATCAGAGATTACGGAACTTTTGGCGAAGGAGGCGGTCACAGTAGTTCCCCGAGAGCAAAGGAACAAGGGGCTTTACTCGCCCTATTTCCTAGTGCCAAAAAAGACGGGGGGAGTGAGGCCGATTTTGGATTTACGCATTCTCAACGAGAGCATAACCAAACGGCCCTTCCGAATGCTGACGACAAAACGCCTACTGGAATGTGTTCAGAAGGGAGATTTTTGTACAAGCATAGACCTAAAGGACGCGTACTTTCATGTGCCGATACAATCGCGCCACAGAAAGTTTCTGCGGTTCGCCTTTCAAGGGGTGGCGTACGAGTTCACGAGGATGCCGTTTGGGTACGCCCTGGCACCTCGAACGTTTTCCAAATGTGTGGAGGCGGCATTGGAACCGCTGCGTCGTCAAGGGATAAGGCTATTAGCCTACCTAGACGACCTGCTGATTCTCGCCCCGTCAGCAGAGCTGGCGTTCACACACACGACACAGACAGTGATTCATCTCACGCGTCTGGGGTTTGCTGTGAATTGGAAAAAGAGCGCACCCTGGCCCAGTCATCAGATTGTCTACCTGGGACTACAGCTAGACACTGTAATGATGAGGGCGCGAATTTCGGACCCTCGAAGGGCAGCATTGTTACTAGCCCTGAGGAAGTGTCGTCCGAATCACACAGTAACGGCGCTATCGATCATGTCACTTTTGGGTCTCATGTCGGCAGCCCACTCTGTGGTCCCGCTAGGGCTTCTGCACATGCGCAAAGCACAGCGGTGGTTCGCCCAACTAAGACTAGACCCAGTGCGTCAACGTCATCGGTTGGTGGTGGTTCCTCTCTCGCTAAGAGCAGACCTGGACTATTGGCGGAACCCGTGCGTTCTCACGCACGGAGTCCCGATGGGCAAGGTGTCATCCTACATTCCAGTGTTTACAGATGCCTCTCTGACTGGATGGGGAGGGACATGTCAGTCTCAAGCGATAGGAGGTGCATGGCCTCAATCAGGTCGTCACATCAACCTCCTAGAGTTGGAAACGGTGCGACTGGTCTTGACCCACTTCGCGTCTACCCTTCGGGGTCGCGATGTGTTGGTCTGGTCAGACAACCGAACCACAGTAGCTCACATAAACCGCCAGGGAGGGGTCAGGTCTCCTGCCCTTCATCGGGCGGCAGTGGAATTGTGGCTGTGGGCTCACAAGCACCTTCGCTCGTTGAGAGCAGCACACATTCCGGGCTACTTGAACGTAGGGGCAGACCTCATGTCAAGAGGGGGTCCTCGAGACGACGAGTGGTGTCTGCACCCGGACATTGTTCTACAGATTTGGGAACAATTCGGGAGAGCCGAGGTGGACCTGTTCGCGTCACGTGTGAACGCGCAGTGTCCCCTATGGTTCTCTCTGAGAAACCAGGACGAACCGCCATTGGGAAGAGACGCATTCGCGCACTACCTGTGGCCGAAAGTTCTCCTGTATGCATTCCCTCCGCTGTCTTGCATTCTCCCACTGCTAGCCAGGGTGAGGTCAGAGGAGCTGTCAGTGATACTGATAGCGCCCGATCGCCCGGGGGCTCCGTGGTTTGCAGAGATGAGTCAGATGTTGATTGCGCCACCCTGGCCAATTCCACATCAACGAGACGCGTTGACTCAGGCGGGAGGCTCGATAGGGCAATGGCCCATAATCGGCCAACCACTGAAGGCTTGGTTCCTGAATGGGACAGGTTAAAGCGCCGTGGGTTGTCTGATGCAGTGATCAGAACAATACAGGGCGCAAGAGCCGGTTCCACTTCTAGGGTGTATACCAGCAGATGGAACGTTTTCTCACGATGGTGTGATACACAGGACGTGGACCCCATGAGCTGTCAGGTAGAGAGTGTGCTCTCATTCCTACAGTCTATGTTTGATAAGCAGAAATCGCCCTCCACTATTCGAGTGTTTGCAGCGGCAATTTCAGCTGGTCATGAAGGTTTTAACGGAAAAAGTGTTTTCAGTCACCCTTTAGTGAAACGTTTCCTATTGGGAACGCAACGGCCTAGGCCAAGACCTAGAGCTACGCTGCCCAAGTGGGATTTGGCATTGGTTCTCGAAGCGCTATGTAAGTCGCCGTTCGAGCCATTGAATCAAATACCCCTCAAGATGCTGTCTATCAAGACGGCGCTGTTGCTCACCTTGACTACTGCTAAACGAGTCAGCGATTTGTGTGCACTGTCGACGAGACCCGACTGCCTTGCCATTAATGGCGATTTGAGCAGAGCGGTGTTACGTCCTAACCCGGCATTTGTGCCGAAGGTTATTAACAGTGCATATAGATCGCAGATCGTGGAATTGTGGGCTTTTCATCCCCCTCCCCATGGGGAGAGGAGTGAGGAAAAGCTTCACTGTCTGTGCCCAGTACGCGCTTTGGCGTGTTACGTTAGGCGCACAGCGGCGGTTAGGTCATCGCCTCAGCTGTTTGTGTGTCACGGTGCGGCTGCATTGGGTAGACCACTTTCAAAACAGCGTTTGTCTCATTGGCTTTGTGAAGGCATTGAGACGGCGTACGAGGCGGCGGGGCAACAACCGCCTCAGGGTATTAGAGCGCACTCCACTCGTGGAGTAGCAGCTTCTACTGCTCCTTTCAGAGGAACAGAGGTAGAGGATATTTGTAGAGCAGCGTCATGGTCGACACCGTCTCCTTTTATCCGTTTCTATCTGTTGGATATGTCTTCTAACTCTTTGGCTCGGTCTGTACTCAGCGTGGCTGAAGGGAGATCATGAGCAGAATAGAGAAAGAAAGCAGGATTGTGAATAAGTTCATAAGTCCGCTTTTATTAGAAGTAACATATTATGGACATGTTTTCTAACTCTTTTGTTCGATCGAATTTCAGCAGAGCTGAAAGGCGTTCTTGAGCTAGAAAAGGAGGACAGAGCAGGACCTTGGACAGGTTCCAATCAGGTCCGCTCTGGTTAGGAAGACTTATGTCAAGAATAAGCCTTTTAAACTCCAATCTCGATTGCACTCAGCACAGCTGAAGGGGAATCTTGAGGTAGAGGAGGGAGAAGCAGGATGATAGACTGGTCTCTATCAGGTCCGCTTCGGATGAAGAGCATATTCTGTGGCATGTCTCCTGGCTGACAGTGTCAGCATATAGAAACATGTATTGAGTGGACAGAATGTGAGGTCATCTATCTGAGGTTCAGTTTAGTATGACTGGTATATTTTGTTCCATAGAATATTGAGGCACGGCTATCTGCTAGTCAGATTAGCACGGCGTCTATTCTATTGATCTGCCCAATAGCCATTGACATTGTCATTGAGCTAGATGGGGCGGGTCTATAACCGATGACGCGGTATATTGTGACGCCCTGATGGGTTTTTAGTCGCAGTACTGCGGGAATTGGTTGCAGCCATTGCTGGGCTTGACCTTTTCATTTTTTAATGGGAAGTGTTAGGCTCGGCAGGGAGTACATTTTGGAGCGTTTCGCTCCGCCTTAAACCACTAGGAGCATAGCTCCCCTATGGGGCGGAGCTCCACGATATAGAACGATTAGTTACCGGAGTGTAACTCCAGTTCTATGAGTGGAGCGGAGCCCCATAGGACTTAAGGCCCTACCGACCCTCTCTAGTCTCGCTGAAGATAATATCTCGGGAGGCAGATTGAGGGAACGGGGTTCCTTATATAGGGACACCTGTACTCCTATTGGCTGTAGGTGTGTGCATAATTTTGCTTCAGGCTGCATCTGCCTTAGGGCAGAGGGTAAACCACTAGGAGCATAGCTCCCCTATGGGGCTCCGCTCCACTCATAGAACTGGAGTTACACTCCGGTAACTAATCGACTTTCTGTGACTTTCTCAAGCTACCAATATGAGCGGAAGAGGCAAAACCGGAGGCAAGGCCAGGGCGAAGGCAAAGACCCGTTCATCCCGTGCTGGCCTCCAGTTCCCCGTGGGCCGTGTGCACAGGCTGCTGCGCAAAGGCAACTACGCCGAGCGTGTGGGCGCTGGCGCACCAGTCTACCTGGCCGCCGTACTCGAGTACCTGACTGCTGAGATCCTGGAGTTGGCCGGCAACGCTGCCCGTGACAACAAGAAGACTCGTATCATCCCCCGTCACCTGCAACTGGCCGTCCGTAACGACGAGGAGCTGAACAAACTGCTCGGCGGTGTGACCATCGCTCAGGGTGGTGTGCTGCCCAACATCCAGGCAGTCCTACTCCCCAAGAAGACCGAGAAGGCAGTCAAAGCCAAGTAAATTCGCTACTGCGACTTCAACTTGACTACTCAACCCCCAAAGGCTCTTTTAAGAGCCAACCACCTAGCTCTCCAAAAGCGCAAAGTACCTTTCTATGACCGCAATACATTGAGTGGGTGTATACACAACTATTTCGACATTCTGTGCCCACATGAGGCCTTGCATGAACAACAACACCTACTTGGCCTCATTTGCCATAGCAGGCTAGCATTAGATGATACGTGCCTATAAGCTGTCACTCTTGACTTTGGCGACTATTATTGCGCGTAAAGGGCCGGCGGCGTCCTATTGCGCGCGCACCGGGAGTTTGAGTTTTGGAGAGGCCGGGCCTCCCGTCCAATGGCCAACGGAGGAGGCCTGCGAAACGGGCCAATCGGGGTGGTGGGGAGATGGTGTCCAATCAGCAGGCGCCACTGCCGGCTTTATAAACTTCACATAGGCATTTCGAGGCTATACTCCCGACTGTCAGAGCAGCGCCATGGCCAGAACCAAGCAAACCGCTCGCAAATCCACCGGTGGCAAAGCCCCCAGGAAGCAGCTCGCCACTAAGGCTGCTCGCAAGAGTGCCCCGGCCACCGGCGGTGTGAAGAAGCCTCACCGTTACAGGCCCGGCACCGTGGCTCTGAGAGAGATCCGTCGTTACCAGAAGTCCACTGAGCTACTCATCCGCAAGCTGCCCTTCCAGCGCCTGGTGCGAGAAATCGCCCAGGACTTCAAGACCGACCTGCGCTTCCAGAGCTCCGCCGTGATGGCCCTACAGGAGGCTAGCGAGGCTTACCTGGTCGGCCTGTTCGAGGACACCAACCTGTGCGCCATCCACGCCAAGCGGGTGACCATCATGCCCAAGGACATCCAGCTGGCCCGCCGTATTCGCGGAGAGCGCGCATAAATGAGGATGACCTGAACTCGAATATCCCCCAAAGGCTCTTTTAAGAGCCACCTCCATATTTCCATCAAAAAGGCACAATTGTTCCATGTATACACGCACCTCTACATTAGCCACCATGTATGTTGTTCACTAACACGTCTAAAAGCTACGTATTGCACCTTTTTAGTTGCCTGAAGTCTAGCTTCAATGTTTGTGTGTGTGTATATACACAACCATCTGGCATCATCCACTTCCTTTGAACTATATAGTAACACAGTAAAATGCTTTACAAAGGAGGGGAAAAAGAAACGAGTGATAATATAGGCCGAATAGTAACAAGAATTGTGTTCAGATGAATAATTGACACTATTAGTTGTGTGTAATAATAGCCTTGCATGCAGTCCAGAAAAAACATTGCATGCCAACTTACTTTGAAAGTCCCATGTTGCAGTGCTGCTGAGAGACTCATGCAGAGGCCCAAACTTTACAATGGAGCACGGAGGCCATCTTGTGGTTAAATGTGGGTACTGCACCTCATGGTGAGTCCCTTTCAGCATTTGCTCTTTAGGCCAGCGTTTCCCAAACGCGGTCCTGGGGTCCACAAGGGGTGCGCGTTTTGCGTTTTGCCCTAGCACTCCACAACTGATTCTAATACTCCCAGCTTGATGATGATGAGTTGATTATTTGAATCAGCTGTGTAGTGCTAGGGCAAAAACTCCCAAAATGTGGCCCGAGTTTGGGAAACCCTGCTTTAGGCTAATACTAGCCTATTAGGATGACTTGGTTCGATCGCTTTAATGGCAACTGCTGAACTCTGGTTTCACTAATTACTTGTCCCAGGTCACCATTATGAATCCAATAGCAAAACAAATGTTTCAAAATAGCTCAATAGTGAAAAAAGGCCAGGAAATGATGGGTTCTCAGCAATATTTCACCAACAACCAATCACTATTCACGCATAGACATTAGGATCATCAACAAATATTCCTAAGTCATACTACAAAAGGGTTGTAACGAAATGGATTTGTCTGTTCAATGCAAGTTCAACGTCAAAGAAAAAGTGCATCACCACAACAAACGTGTCTTTAGATACACTGTAAAAAATGACTTTGTGGAATGTACTCAAGCTATTACAGTCAACAAAAGCACACGTCATATTGTTGAGTAGATCTTTTTGCTTGTTTTTATGAGTAGATAAGCTTGAGTAAGTTGAGTTGATGTGGTCCAATACATTGAGTAAAGATGATAGAGACGTAAAAAGGATTATATTACGTTGATTCGACTCAAATAGACATTGTGTTATTTTACCTGAATGATTCATCCTATTATGTATTTAGACCAACTTACTTTGGATTCACTCAATCACATCCCTTAAGAGAAAAGGTATCCGGACACCGGGAATCCATTTATTTAAACATCAACGGTTTGCAAAACATCTGTTATTATGAGTTGACAAATTACGTAATTGCAATCAACACTGCAGGTAAATCATGATTGCTGCAGGTAGGCAACACCGTAGAAATAGGAACTACAACACTAACAACAAGTGACATTTACTCCTGATGTACTGACTGACCTGTTGCAACCTCTACAACCACTGTGCTTATTATTTGACCCTGCTGGTCATCTATGAACGTTTGAACATCTTGGAGAAAAATGTGTGAAACCACTGCCTATATGAGGAGCTGTCGTTGTTTGTTTTATTACCACATACTTATGGAAATTGCACCGGTTGAGAGATGATGGCTCTCTTGTGCCTACGGTGAAGGGTACTTCTGATCCAGCAGGTGGTGCTAAGATCCCTCCCTATATGACTTGAATGATGAGTTGATTTATTCCTTATAGCTCCTAATGATTTTAAGGCCAGTGTTGGCAAACATTACTTGTGCTCCAGCAGGTGGCCATGACATCCCTCCCTATATGACTTGACTGACCAGTTAGTTGATGGACTCCTTATAGCTCCTAAATTTAATGATTTTAAGGCCAGTGTTGGCAAACATGACTTCTGCTCCAGCAGGTGGCCATGAAATCCCCCCCTATATGACTTGACTGACCAGGTAGTTGATGGACTCCTTATAGCTCTTAATGATCTCAAGTGTCTGTGTTTTTATGTGGTTAGGAGTTTTGCTCACTGCGTGTCCCCCTTCCATTTCAGTGTTTCCCAACTCCAGCGGTAGAGTAGGCTACCCCCAACAGGACCCATTTTTCTTGTAGGCCTGGACAGCCACAGCTGATTGAACAACCTGTCACCTAAATTACCAAGTCCTCAATGAGTAGAATCAGGTGCAACAACAACAACAACAACAACAACAACAACAACAATATGAGGAGAGGGACACAGTGTACTAGCTGATCTCCCAGTTGTCACAGTTTGGCCTTGTGTTCCACATAGCCTATATCAGTATTTGAGTATGTTTCCCGCGCACGTTAGTTGCTTTCACGTCATCTTTGAAATCGCTCCTCCCTAGTCCCCTAGAACGAGCGCCCTCCCCTTTGCAACGCCTCCGAACATATAACAGAGGCGCGCTTTCTGTGCCGCCGGCCTCAATCAGGTCGACCAAACGCAGATAATAGCGCACCGCGCACCGGCGCTGAAATCATTCATTCACTTGAACTCAACTAGCGAACACACCATGTCCGGAAGAGGCAAAGGCGGCAAGGGACTCGGAAAAGGAGGCGCCAAGCGTCACCGCAAAGTTCTCCGCGATAACATCCAGGGAATCACCAAACCCGCTATCCGCCGTCTGGCTCGCCGCGGCGGCGTGAAGCGTATTTCCGGTCTGATCTACGAGGAGACCCGCGGTGTCCTGAAGGTGTTCCTGGAGAACGTGATCCGTGACGCAGTCACCTACACCGAGCACGCCAAGAGGAAGACCGTTACCGCCATGGACGTGGTCTACGCTCTGAAACGTCAGGGACGCACCCTGTACGGTTTCGGCGGTTAAACCCACTCTCTTCGGAACCTCAACACCCCGACTCGAACCCAAAGGCTCTTTTAAGAGCCACCCACATCCGCTTAAAATGGGCCCATTCCATGTAGTGTTATATATAACAACAAATGTTTAGTATGCAATTTAGTAAGAAAGTATGAGCCACTTCGAGTGGACAGGGAGTATTAATTAGAGGATTCTAATGTCCCGTCCACTTTTAGCGCACAGAGGGAGGCCTATATCTGACAGTGGCAAAGTGTAAGAACGTTATTATTTTGGGTCAAGCAATAGTGGAATTTGGACAACATAAAGCCACCACGAGTCGGTAGACGTGGCTCGAAAAGAGGGGGACAGCGCGCACACACACACACACACAGTCCAAAATGGGAGCCCTATGTCTGACGGTGCCAAAGTGGGCAATTCTATCACCAGCATTATTTGGCACAACAATCGTGCCATTTGGACACCTATTAAAGCCCCCCTTTTGAAACACACAATTCCCCATCGGTCACAGAGCATAGGCTATAGAGAGGAGGGAGGGAGGGAGGGAGGGAGGGAGGGAGGGAGGGAGGGAGCAAGCAAGCAGGGGAGTGTCTACGGCCGCTGACTTTGCTTAGCTTCCTCTTCATAAGACGGGTAAGCGCCCTTCACCCCCTCATTCGTTTCTGAGAAGCAACGAGACATCATCATGCCCGAGCCAGCAAAGTCAGCGCCCAAGAAGGGCTCCAAGAAAGCCGTCACCAAGACCGCAGGGAAGGGCGGCAAGAAGCGCAGAAAGTCCAGGAAGGAGAGTTACGCCATCTACGTGTACAAAGTCCTGAAGCAGGTCCACCCCGACACCGGCATCTCCTCCAAGGCCATGGGAATCATGAACTCCTTCGTGAACGACATCTTCGAGCGTATCGCCGGAGAGTCCTCTCGCCTGGCCCACTACAACAAGCGTTCTACCATCACCTCCAGGGAGATCCAGACCGCGGTGCGCCTGCTGCTCCCCGGTGAACTTGCCAAACACGCCGTGTCCGAGGGCACCAAGGCCGTAACCAAGTACACCAGCTCCAAGTAAACAGCGCATTTGGACTGCTCTACTAACCCAAAGGCTCTTTTAAGAGCCACCCACTCTGTCAGTAAAAAAAGCAATTCCATCGCCACCGAATGAATGCGTAGGTAGGCTGCGTTACATTGTATCATTGTTTAATGGGCGGCGCGCGCCGCCTCGGAGAGCGGCTACATTGTATCATTGTTTAATGGGCGGCGCGCGCC
>NC_140027.1:13151332-13156332 GCF_964263955.1 Coregonus lavaretus | reverse complement strand
AATCGTTGCCTCTTGTGGCGAGGTATATGTACGGCTCTCGAAGTGGCGAGCGGCTCATTCAGACTTTCTGTGACTTTCTCAAGCTACCAATATGAGCGGAAGAGGCAAAACCGGAGGCAAGGCCAGGGCGAAGGCAAAGACCCGTTCATCCCGTGCTGGCCTCCAGTTCCCCGTGGGCCGTGTGCACAGGCTGCTGCGCAAAGGCAACTACGCCGAGCGTGTGGGCGCTGGCGCACCAGTCTACCTGGCCGCCGTACTCGAGTACCTGACTGCTGAGATCCTGGAGTTGGCCGGCAACGCTGCCCGTGACAACAAGAAGACTCGTATCATCCCCCGTCACCTGCAACTGGCCGTCCGTAACGACGAGGAGCTGAACAAACTGCTCGGCGGTGTGACCATCGCTCAGGGTGGTGTGCTGCCCAACATCCAGGCAGTCCTACTCCCCAAGAAGACCGAGAAGGCAGTCAAAGCCAAGTAAATTCGCTACTGCGACTTCAACTTGACTACTCAACCCCCAAAGGCTCTTTTAAGAGCCAACCACCTAGCTCTCCAAAAGCGCAAAGTACCTTTCTATGACCGCAATACATTGAGTGGGTGTATACACAACTATTTCGACATTCTGTGCCCACATGAGGCCTTGCATGAACAACAACACCTACTTGGCCTCATTTGCCATAGCAGGCTAGCATTAGATGATACGTGCCTATAAGCTGTCACTCTTGACTTTGGCGACTATTATTGCGCGTAAAGGGCCGGCGGCGTCCTATTGCGCGCGCACCGGGAGTTTGAGTTTTGGAGAGGCCGGGCCTCCCGTCCAATGGCCAACGGAGGAGGCCTGCGAAACGGGCCAATCGGGGTGGTGGGGAGATGGTGTCCAATCAGCAGGCGCCACTGCCGGCTTTATAAACTTCACATAGGCATTTCGAGGCTATACTCCCGACTGTCAGAGCAGCGCCATGGCCAGAACCAAGCAAACCGCTCGCAAATCCACCGGTGGCAAAGCCCCCAGGAAGCAGCTCGCCACTAAGGCTGCTCGCAAGAGTGCCCCGGCCACCGGCGGTGTGAAGAAGCCTCACCGTTACAGGCCCGGCACCGTGGCTCTGAGAGAGATCCGTCGTTACCAGAAGTCCACTGAGCTACTCATCCGCAAGCTGCCCTTCCAGCGCCTGGTGCGAGAAATCGCCCAGGACTTCAAGACCGACCTGCGCTTCCAGAGCTCCGCCGTGATGGCCCTACAGGAGGCTAGCGAGGCTTACCTGGTCGGCCTGTTCGAGGACACCAACCTGTGCGCCATCCACGCCAAGCGGGTGACCATCATGCCCAAGGACATCCAGCTGGCCCGCCGTATTCGCGGAGAGCGCGCATAAATGAGGATGACCTGAACTCGAATATCCCCCAAAGGCTCTTTTAAGAGCCACCTCCATATTTCCATCAAAAAGGCACAATTGTTCCATGTATACACGCACCTCTACATTAGCCACCATGTATGTTGTTCACTAACACGTCTAAAAGCTACGTATTGCACCTTTTTAGTTGCCTGAAGTCTAGCTTCAATGTTTGTGTGTGTGTATATACACAACCATCTGGCATCATCCACTTCCTTTGAACTATATAGTAACACAGTAAAATGCTTTACAAAGGAGGGGAAAAAGAAACGAGTGATAATATAGGCCGAATAGTAACAAGAATTGTGTTCAGATGAATAATTGACACTATTAGTTGTGTGTAATAATAGCCTTGCATGCAGTCCAGAAAAAACATTGCATGCCAACTTACTTTGAAAGTCCCATGTTGCAGTGCTGCTGAGAGACTCATGCAGAGGCCCAAACTTTACAATGGAGCACGGAGGCCATCTTGTGGTTAAATGTGGGTACTGCACCTCATGGTGAGTCCCTTTCAGCATTTGCTCTTTAGGCCAGCGTTTCCCAAACGCGGTCCTGGGGTCCACAAGGGGTGCGCGTTTTGCGTTTTGCCCTAGCACTCCACAACTGATTCTAATACTCCCAGCTTGATGATGATGAGTTGATTATTTGAATCAGCTGTGTAGTGCTAGGGCAAAAACTCCCAAAATGTGGCCCGAGTTTGGGAAACCCTGCTTTAGGCTAATACTAGCCTATTAGGATGACTTGGTTCGATCGCTTTAATGGCAACTGCTGAACTCTGGTTTCACTAATTACTTGTCCCAGGTCACCATTATGAATCCAATAGCAAAACAAATGTTTCAAAATAGCTCAATAGTGAAAAAAGGCCAGGAAATGATGGGTTCTCAGCAATATTTCACCAACAACCAATCACTATTCACGCATAGACATTAGGATCATCAACAAATATTCCTAAGTCATACTACAAAAGGGTTGTAACGAAATGGATTTGTCTGTTCAATGCAAGTTCAACGTCAAAGAAAAAGTGCATCACCACAACAAACGTGTCTTTAGATACACTGTAAAAAATGACTTTGTGGAATGTACTCAAGCTATTACAGTCAACAAAAGCACACGTCATATTGTTGAGTAGATCTTTTTGCTTGTTTTTATGAGTAGATAAGCTTGAGTAAGTTGAGTTGATGTGGTCCAATACATTGAGTAAAGATGATAGAGACGTAAAAAGGATTATATTACGTTGATTCGACTCAAATAGACATTGTGTTATTTTACCTGAATGATTCATCCTATTATGTATTTAGACCAACTTACTTTGGATTCACTCAATCACATCCCTTAAGAGAAAAGGTATCCGGACACCGGGAATCCATTTATTTAAACATCAACGGTTTGCAAAACATCTGTTATTATGAGTTGACAAATTACGTAATTGCAATCAACACTGCAGGTAAATCATGATTGCTGCAGGTAGGCAACACCGTAGAAATAGGAACTACAACACTAACAACAAGTGACATTTACTCCTGATGTACTGACTGACCTGTTGCAACCTCTACAACCACTGTGCTTATTATTTGACCCTGCTGGTCATCTATGAACGTTTGAACATCTTGGAGAAAAATGTGTGAAACCACTGCCTATATGAGGAGCTGTCGTTGTTTGTTTTATTACCACATACTTATGGAAATTGCACCGGTTGAGAGATGATGGCTCTCTTGTGCCTACGGTGAAGGGTACTTCTGATCCAGCAGGTGGTGCTAAGATCCCTCCCTATATGACTTGAATGATGAGTTGATTTATTCCTTATAGCTCCTAATGATTTTAAGGCCAGTGTTGGCAAACATTACTTGTGCTCCAGCAGGTGGCCATGACATCCCTCCCTATATGACTTGACTGACCAGTTAGTTGATGGACTCCTTATAGCTCCTAAATTTAATGATTTTAAGGCCAGTGTTGGCAAACATGACTTCTGCTCCAGCAGGTGGCCATGAAATCCCCCCCTATATGACTTGACTGACCAGGTAGTTGATGGACTCCTTATAGCTCTTAATGATCTCAAGTGTCTGTGTTTTTATGTGGTTAGGAGTTTTGCTCACTGCGTGTCCCCCTTCCATTTCAGTGTTTCCCAACTCCAGCGGTAGAGTAGGCTACCCCCAACAGGACCCATTTTTCTTGTAGGCCTGGACAGCCACAGCTGATTGAACAACCTGTCACCTAAATTACCAAGTCCTCAATGAGTAGAATCAGGTGCAACAACAACAACAACAACAACAACAACAACAACAATATGAGGAGAGGGACACAGTGTACTAGCTGATCTCCCAGTTGTCACAGTTTGGCCTTGTGTTCCACATAGCCTATATCAGTATTTGAGTATGTTTCCCGCGCACGTTAGTTGCTTTCACGTCATCTTTGAAATCGCTCCTCCCTAGTCCCCTAGAACGAGCGCCCTCCCCTTTGCAACGCCTCCGAACATATAACAGAGGCGCGCTTTCTGTGCCGCCGGCCTCAATCAGGTCGACCAAACGCAGATAATAGCGCACCGCGCACCGGCGCTGAAATCATTCATTCACTTGAACTCAACTAGCGAACACACCATGTCCGGAAGAGGCAAAGGCGGCAAGGGACTCGGAAAAGGAGGCGCCAAGCGTCACCGCAAAGTTCTCCGCGATAACATCCAGGGAATCACCAAACCCGCTATCCGCCGTCTGGCTCGCCGCGGCGGCGTGAAGCGTATTTCCGGTCTGATCTACGAGGAGACCCGCGGTGTCCTGAAGGTGTTCCTGGAGAACGTGATCCGTGACGCAGTCACCTACACCGAGCACGCCAAGAGGAAGACCGTTACCGCCATGGACGTGGTCTACGCTCTGAAACGTCAGGGACGCACCCTGTACGGTTTCGGCGGTTAAACCCACTCTCTTCGGAACCTCAACACCCCGACTCGAACCCAAAGGCTCTTTTAAGAGCCACCCACATCCGCTTAAAATGGGCCCATTCCATGTAGTGTTATATATAACAACAAATGTTTAGTATGCAATTTAGTAAGAAAGTATGAGCCACTTCGAGTGGACAGGGAGTATTAATTAGAGGATTCTAATGTCCCGTCCACTTTTAGCGCACAGAGGGAGGCCTATATCTGACAGTGGCAAAGTGTAAGAACGTTATTATTTTGGGTCAAGCAATAGTGGAATTTGGACAACATAAAGCCACCACGAGTCGGTAGACGTGGCTCGAAAAGAGGGGGACAGCGCGCACACACACACACACACAGTCCAAAATGGGAGCCCTATGTCTGACGGTGCCAAAGTGGGCAATTCTATCACCAGCATTATTTGGCACAACAATCGTGCCATTTGGACACCTATTAAAGCCCCCCTTTTGAAACACACAATTCCCCATCGGTCACAGAGCATAGGCTATAGAGAGGAGGGAGGGAGGGAGGGAGGGAGGGAGGGAGGGAGGGAGGGAGGGAGGGAGCAAGCAAGCAGGGGAGTGTCTACGGCCGCTGACTTTGCTTAGCTTCCTCTTCATAAGACGGGTAAGCGCCCTTCACCCCCTCATTCGTTTCTGAGAAGCAACGAGACATCATCATGCCCGAGCCAGCAAAGTCAGCGCCCA
>NC_140027.1:13141332-13146332 GCF_964263955.1 Coregonus lavaretus | reverse complement strand
TTACGCACACTAGGCTACTTTTACGCACACAACATTGTCCCACTCTGGGTGTGTGCGAAGGGAGAGGCATATAATAGAGGGCCAAAATGGCTCAGAAATTCGACCTCACGAGTGCACCCTCACCAGCCATTTTTATATATGAGCCACTGGGCTATTCCCGTTCAGAGGCAGGCTGCTGTGATGTGTTACAAGTGCCATGTAATAACAATAACAATACTATAGTGGCTTCGAATTGAAACTCACGAGTGCACCCTCAACAGCCATTTTTATATATGAGCCACTGGGCTATTCCCGTTCAGAGGCAGGCTGCTGTGATGTGTTACAAGTGCCATGTAATAACAATAACAATACTATAGTGGCTTCGATTTCAAACTCAAGAGTGCACCCTCACCAGCTGTTTGTTTCCCATTTGGAGAGAAATAATGTGTGGATGTCATTTCGGACATTTTGGCGCTCACGCGAAATGACACAAAGTAACAAAGTCGGAGGGAAACAAAGTAGCCTCTCACTCGCTGCCTGTGGGTGGGAACCGGCTTAGGGCTGTCTGTCTGTCCATCTGTCTGTCCCTCGCTCCAATTGGATAAGGCCACACCGGCCCGGTGGCCAATCGTTGCCTCTTGTGGCGAGGTATATGTACGGCTCTCGAAGTGGCGAGCGGCTCATTCAGACTTTCTGTGACTTTCTCAAGCTACCAATATGAGCGGAAGAGGCAAAACCGGAGGCAAGGCCAGGGCGAAGGCAAAGACCCGTTCATCCCGTGCTGGCCTCCAGTTCCCCGTGGGCCGTGTGCACAGGCTGCTGCGCAAAGGCAACTACGCCGAGCGTGTGGGCGCTGGCGCACCAGTCTACCTGGCCGCCGTACTCGAGTACCTGACTGCTGAGATCCTGGAGTTGGCCGGCAACGCTGCCCGTGACAACAAGAAGACTCGTATCATCCCCCGTCACCTGCAACTGGCCGTCCGTAACGACGAGGAGCTGAACAAACTGCTCGGCGGTGTGACCATCGCTCAGGGTGGTGTGCTGCCCAACATCCAGGCAGTCCTACTCCCCAAGAAGACCGAGAAGGCAGTCAAAGCCAAGTAAATTCGCTACTGCGACTTCAACTTGACTACTCAACCCCCAAAGGCTCTTTTAAGAGCCAACCACCTAGCTCTCCAAAAGCGCAAAGTACCTTTCTATGACCGCAATACATTGAGTGGGTGTATACACAACTATTTCGACATTCTGTGCCCACATGAGGCCTTGCATGAACAACAACACCTACTTGGCCTCATTTGCCATAGCAGGCTAGCATTAGATGATACGTGCCTATAAGCTGTCACTCTTGACTTTGGCGACTATTATTGCGCGTAAAGGGCCGGCGGCGTCCTATTGCGCGCGCACCGGGAGTTTGAGTTTTGGAGAGGCCGGGCCTCCCGTCCAATGGCCAACGGAGGAGGCCTGCGAAACGGGCCAATCGGGGTGGTGGGGAGATGGTGTCCAATCAGCAGGCGCCACTGCCGGCTTTATAAACTTCACATAGGCATTTCGAGGCTATACTCCCGACTGTCAGAGCAGCGCCATGGCCAGAACCAAGCAAACCGCTCGCAAATCCACCGGTGGCAAAGCCCCCAGGAAGCAGCTCGCCACTAAGGCTGCTCGCAAGAGTGCCCCGGCCACCGGCGGTGTGAAGAAGCCTCACCGTTACAGGCCCGGCACCGTGGCTCTGAGAGAGATCCGTCGTTACCAGAAGTCCACTGAGCTACTCATCCGCAAGCTGCCCTTCCAGCGCCTGGTGCGAGAAATCGCCCAGGACTTCAAGACCGACCTGCGCTTCCAGAGCTCCGCCGTGATGGCCCTACAGGAGGCTAGCGAGGCTTACCTGGTCGGCCTGTTCGAGGACACCAACCTGTGCGCCATCCACGCCAAGCGGGTGACCATCATGCCCAAGGACATCCAGCTGGCCCGCCGTATTCGCGGAGAGCGCGCATAAATGAGGATGACCTGAACTCGAATATCCCCCAAAGGCTCTTTTAAGAGCCACCTCCATATTTCCATCAAAAAGGCACAATTGTTCCATGTATACACGCACCTCTACATTAGCCACCATGTATGTTGTTCACTAACACGTCTAAAAGCTACGTATTGCACCTTTTTAGTTGCCTGAAGTCTAGCTTCAATGTTTGTGTGTGTGTATATACACAACCATCTGGCATCATCCACTTCCTTTGAACTATATAGTAACACAGTAAAATGCTTTACAAAGGAGGGGAAAAAGAAACGAGTGATAATATAGGCCGAATAGTAACAAGAATTGTGTTCAGATGAATAATTGACACTATTAGTTGTGTGTAATAATAGCCTTGCATGCAGTCCAGAAAAAACATTGCATGCCAACTTACTTTGAAAGTCCCATGTTGCAGTGCTGCTGAGAGACTCATGCAGAGGCCCAAACTTTACAATGGAGCACGGAGGCCATCTTGTGGTTAAATGTGGGTACTGCACCTCATGGTGAGTCCCTTTCAGCATTTGCTCTTTAGGCCAGCGTTTCCCAAACGCGGTCCTGGGGTCCACAAGGGGTGCGCGTTTTGCGTTTTGCCCTAGCACTCCACAACTGATTCTAATACTCCCAGCTTGATGATGATGAGTTGATTATTTGAATCAGCTGTGTAGTGCTAGGGCAAAAACTCCCAAAATGTGGCCCGAGTTTGGGAAACCCTGCTTTAGGCTAATACTAGCCTATTAGGATGACTTGGTTCGATCGCTTTAATGGCAACTGCTGAACTCTGGTTTCACTAATTACTTGTCCCAGGTCACCATTATGAATCCAATAGCAAAACAAATGTTTCAAAATAGCTCAATAGTGAAAAAAGGCCAGGAAATGATGGGTTCTCAGCAATATTTCACCAACAACCAATCACTATTCACGCATAGACATTAGGATCATCAACAAATATTCCTAAGTCATACTACAAAAGGGTTGTAACGAAATGGATTTGTCTGTTCAATGCAAGTTCAACGTCAAAGAAAAAGTGCATCACCACAACAAACGTGTCTTTAGATACACTGTAAAAAATGACTTTGTGGAATGTACTCAAGCTATTACAGTCAACAAAAGCACACGTCATATTGTTGAGTAGATCTTTTTGCTTGTTTTTATGAGTAGATAAGCTTGAGTAAGTTGAGTTGATGTGGTCCAATACATTGAGTAAAGATGATAGAGACGTAAAAAGGATTATATTACGTTGATTCGACTCAAATAGACATTGTGTTATTTTACCTGAATGATTCATCCTATTATGTATTTAGACCAACTTACTTTGGATTCACTCAATCACATCCCTTAAGAGAAAAGGTATCCGGACACCGGGAATCCATTTATTTAAACATCAACGGTTTGCAAAACATCTGTTATTATGAGTTGACAAATTACGTAATTGCAATCAACACTGCAGGTAAATCATGATTGCTGCAGGTAGGCAACACCGTAGAAATAGGAACTACAACACTAACAACAAGTGACATTTACTCCTGATGTACTGACTGACCTGTTGCAACCTCTACAACCACTGTGCTTATTATTTGACCCTGCTGGTCATCTATGAACGTTTGAACATCTTGGAGAAAAATGTGTGAAACCACTGCCTATATGAGGAGCTGTCGTTGTTTGTTTTATTACCACATACTTATGGAAATTGCACCGGTTGAGAGATGATGGCTCTCTTGTGCCTACGGTGAAGGGTACTTCTGATCCAGCAGGTGGTGCTAAGATCCCTCCCTATATGACTTGAATGATGAGTTGATTTATTCCTTATAGCTCCTAATGATTTTAAGGCCAGTGTTGGCAAACATTACTTGTGCTCCAGCAGGTGGCCATGACATCCCTCCCTATATGACTTGACTGACCAGTTAGTTGATGGACTCCTTATAGCTCCTAAATTTAATGATTTTAAGGCCAGTGTTGGCAAACATGACTTCTGCTCCAGCAGGTGGCCATGAAATCCCCCCCTATATGACTTGACTGACCAGGTAGTTGATGGACTCCTTATAGCTCTTAATGATCTCAAGTGTCTGTGTTTTTATGTGGTTAGGAGTTTTGCTCACTGCGTGTCCCCCTTCCATTTCAGTGTTTCCCAACTCCAGCGGTAGAGTAGGCTACCCCCAACAGGACCCATTTTTCTTGTAGGCCTGGACAGCCACAGCTGATTGAACAACCTGTCACCTAAATTACCAAGTCCTCAATGAGTAGAATCAGGTGCAACAACAACAACAACAACAACAACAACAACAACAATATGAGGAGAGGGACACAGTGTACTAGCTGATCTCCCAGTTGTCACAGTTTGGCCTTGTGTTCCACATAGCCTATATCAGTATTTGAGTATGTTTCCCGCGCACGTTAGTTGCTTTCACGTCATCTTTGAAATCGCTCCTCCCTAGTCCCCTAGAACGAGCGCCCTCCCCTTTGCAACGCCTCCGAACATATAACAGAGGCGCGCTTTCTGTGCCGCCGGCCTCAATCAGGTCGACCAAACGCAGATAATAGCGCACCGCGCACCGGCGCTGAAATCATTCATTCACTTGAACTCAACTAGCGAACACACCATGTCCGGAAGAGGCAAAGGCGGCAAGGGACTCGGAAAAGGAGGCGCCAAGCGTCACCGCAAAGTTCTCCGCGATAACATCCAGGGA
Source organism: Coregonus lavaretus (assembly GCF_964263955.1). Classification (NCBI taxonomy): domain Eukaryota; kingdom Metazoa; phylum Chordata; class Actinopteri; order Salmoniformes; family Salmonidae; genus Coregonus; species Coregonus lavaretus. Next base: position 13,141,661 of record NC_140027.1, on the reverse strand, counting down.
ATCACCAAACCCGCTATCCGCCGTCTGGCTCGCCGCGGCGGCGTGAAGCGTATTTCCGGTCTGATCTACGAGGAGACCCGCGGTGTCCTGAAGGTGTTCCTGGAGAACGTGATCCGTGACGCAGTCACCTACACCGAGCACGCCAAGAGGAAGACCGTTACCGCCATGGACGTGGTCTACGCTCTGAAACGTCAGGGACGCACCCTGTACGGTTTCGGCGGTTAAACCCACTCTCTTCGGAACCTCAACACCCCGACTCGAACCCAAAGGCTCTTTTAAGAGCCACCCACATCCGCTTAAAATGGGCCCATTCCATGTAGTGTTATATA
>NC_140027.1:13123832-13136332 GCF_964263955.1 Coregonus lavaretus | reverse complement strand
TCAAGGCTGTGACCGCTTCCAAGGAGAGGAGCGGCGTGTCCCTGGCCGCACTCAAGAAGACGCTGGCGGCAGGCGGCTACGACGTGGAGAAGAACAACTCCCGCGTCAAGATCGCAGTCAAGAGCCTCGTCACCAAGGGTACCCTGGTCCAGACCAAGGGCACCGGTGCATCCGGCTCCTTCAAGCTCAACAAGAAAGCCGTCGAGGCGAAGAAGCCCGCCAAGAAAGCCGCAGTCCCCAAAGTAAAGAAGGTGGCCGCCAAGAAGCCCGCCGCGGCGAAGAAGCCCAAGAAGGTAGCAGCCAAGAAGGCCGTCGCCGCAAAGAAGTCCCCCAAGAAGGCCAAGAAGCCCGCTACACCCAAAAAGGCCGCCAAGAGCCCCAAGAAGGTGAAGAAGCCCGCCGCAGCGGCCAAGAAGGCAGCCAAGAGCCCCAAGAAGGCTACAAAGGCAGCCAAGCCCAAAGCCGCCAAGCCCAAGGCAGCCAAGGCCAAGAAGGCAGCCCCCAAGAAGAAGTAAACCTATTACAAACAGTGTTCTACTCGATACATGTTGTACCACAAAAGGCTCTTTTAAGAGCCACCCACCTCTTTCCATAGAAAGCGCATTGATTTCCATGTACTACCTGTCGTGGAAAAGAAATTACGCACACTAGGCTACTTTTACGCACACAACATTGTCCCACTCTGGGTGTGTGCGAAGGGAGAGGCATATAATAGAGGGCCAAAATGGCTCAGAAATTCGACCTCACGAGTGCACCCTCACCAGCCATTTTTATATATGAGCCACTGGGCTATTCCCGTTCAGAGGCAGGCTGCTGTGATGTGTTACAAGTGCCATGTAATAACAATAACAATACTATAGTGGCTTCGAATTGAAACTCACGAGTGCACCCTCAACAGCCATTTTTATATATGAGCCACTGGGCTATTCCCGTTCAGAGGCAGGCTGCTGTGATGTGTTACAAGTGCCATGTAATAACAATAACAATACTATAGTGGCTTCGATTTCAAACTCAAGAGTGCACCCTCACCAGCTGTTTGTTTCCCATTTGGAGAGAAATAATGTGTGGATGTCATTTCGGACATTTTGGCGCTCACGCGAAATGACACAAAGTAACAAAGTCGGAGGGAAACAAAGTAGCCTCTCACTCGCTGCCTGTGGGTGGGAACCGGCTTAGGGCTGTCTGTCTGTCCATCTGTCTGTCCCTCGCTCCAATTGGATAAGGCCACACCGGCCCGGTGGCCAATCGTTGCCTCTTGTGGCGAGGTATATGTACGGCTCTCGAAGTGGCGAGCGGCTCATTCAGACTTTCTGTGACTTTCTCAAGCTACCAATATGAGCGGAAGAGGCAAAACCGGAGGCAAGGCCAGGGCGAAGGCAAAGACCCGTTCTATATCGTGGAGCTCCGCCCCATAGGGGAGCTATGCTCCTAGTGGTTTACCCTCTGCCCTAAGGCAGATGCAGCCTGAAGCAAAATTATGCACACACCTACAGCCAATAGGAGTACAGGTGTCCCTATATAAGGAACCCCGTTCCCTCAATCTGCCTCCCATTATCTTCAGCGACTGGACTAGAATTGAAGAAGCCATAGAAGACTCAGGAAGATCTCGTCGTTGATATCCAGCCATCAACGTCTTCCTACAATGAGCACACCTAGCTTATCCAAGGTAAGCATTTAACAAAAGCTCTTTTCAGAGCTCAATGTCGCTGTTCCCCTTGGCGGCTGTCGACCCCCCCCGACACTGTTTCGTGGGTTGAGAGGCACAGCACGCCAGGGACAGCTTCATCAATCCCCCACTATGCGCCAGCTGCGCCCTCCTTTTTTGAAGGAGTGGAAGCAGCATTGGGCATTTTTAGGGAGGATATTCCTCTTGAGGATGTGCTATCAGTGTTAGTCTCAGCTGAGGCATCATCTGAGGGCACTGACTCAGGAGATGACAGGGCTATTGGGGAAGAAATGAATATTCTATTGGAACAATTCATTACACTGACCCAGATGTTTAACACCCCTTTTCCTTCGGGAAATTGTGAGGTCATTACATCCCTGGATGATGACGCCACAGCCTCTCTGTGCCTGAATTCTCAGGTCTCATTGAGTGGGCTGCTAAACAGCGGGAGATTAAGCTGCCCCCCATTCCCTCCAACCCGGAAGTGGATATGAGGAAGGGCGGCCGTTACTCTCGCTACAGCTTGGCGTCAGACGGCGGCCTCCAGCAGCAAGGGAGCGGGCCTCGCCCCCCCCCTGCAGCGCCAGAGGTGCCGGCGAGAGAGGTCATTAAAGCGTCATCCTGGCATCACCCGAAGGGCGGCCAGAAGAGACGCCGTTTATGACAGGCGAGGGGGAGAGAACGGAAGACGGCACAGCGCCTGCTGTGACCGAGCCCACTGTCCCCCCCCACTCTACCGTTGAGTGTATGGAGGAGAATGTTTTTTGTTGATGTGTGTAATAAAGAGTTGGCTCTACTTGACACTGTCAAGAAAGAGCCCCCTTTTCCATAATACATCCGAGAGCGTTCGACCTTCCTCACTCTCGCTCTCTCTCTTACCACTATGAGTGCAGCTCAGCCCACCATGGTGCGTTGCTGAATGCACACATAAGGCAGGTATATAAAAGGTATTAAGTGTACCTTATAGGACCTCACTTTACAGACTCCTAGGAGTGCCGTAGTGAGTGTCTCACATAGCAGGCTGCAGTCTCAGCCAGATAATGGCATGATGACGCGACCGCTATCCGGGACGGCGCTCTGTCTCAGGCTAACGCCTCAGTCAGTGCAGTTCAGACCCGTGCTGCGTTCACGGAGGGCCTGATTACTACGGTTACGGGCGTAACCACGTATCGGCGCCCCCGTTTCTCTCAGAACGCGCTGCGCTGATAATAACCACATTGGGGGTGGCGCACTATCACAGACTAAGGTCTCTGTTAGTACGACCCAGACCCATGCTGCGTTCAAGAAGGGCCCGATTACCACGGTCACGAAGGTGCCCAGTGTATCGGCGCCCCCACCTTTTCCTGAACGCGCCCAGGCTCACCACACTGAGTGTAGTTCAGCCCACCAGGGGTGCAGAGCTGAACGCACACAGGAGGTGAAAGGAGGAATAATACCTAGACGCCGTCTTGGTTTATCTCAAAGAGAACTCACATTACAGACTCCAAGGAGTACTGTAGTGAGTGCCTCTCATAGCAGGCTGCAGTCTCAGTCAGGAGACATGATGACGCAGCCGCTAGTTGGGGATGGCGCACTATCGCAGACTAAGGTCTCGGTTAGTGCGATTCAGACCCATGCTGCGTTCACGGAGGGCCCGATTACCACGGTGACGAAGTTTCCCAGTGTATCGGCGCCCCCACTTCTTTCTGAACGCGCTAATACTCACCACACTGAGCGTAGTTCAGCCCACCAGAGGTGCAGAGCTGAACGCACACAGGAGGTGAAGGGAGGAAAGATACCAAGACACCGTCTTGGCTTATCTCAGGATACCTCACATTCAGCAGGCAGCTGTCTCTGTCCCAATGTGACATGAAGACGCAGCCGCTAGCCGGGAATGACGCCTTGCTGCAGGCTAATGCCTCAGTCAGCGCAGATCAGACCCGTGCGACGTTCACGGAGAGCGGGAATACCAGGGTTACAGGTATAACCAAGGTATGGACGCCTCCGAATTATTCTGAACGTGTCAATGCCCATGGCTATGAGCGCAGCTCACCACATATTGAGTGTGTCGTTGAACAGTCGCCTAAGACCAGTAAAGAGGCATTGTGGCACCACCGTGTGGTGTCAGTCAGAGATCACACCTTTCAGATTCTATTGAATTCTGTAAAGGATGAGTCTCATGTTAAGCGGCAGTCTCAGTCAGACAATGACATGATGACGCAATCGCTTTCCGGGCAGAGCGCTCTGTCTCAGGCCAGTACCTCAGACAGCGCAGTTCAGACCCGTGCTGCGTTCCTGGAGGGCAAGATTACTGGAGTTACGGTCGTAACCAACGTATCAAAGCCCCCGACTCACCCAGAACGAGCTGACGTATCCTCTCCCTTTCAAGGGGGGCCCGACTTGGGCTATTCCACCAACCCAGTGCTGGGGAATAGCGGCGGCGAGGGCCATAGAGGAATACAGGTCCTTCCTACTGGACGCACCACAGCTTCGTGCGCACCCGCTGTCTCTGCATTGCTGGCAGTGGCGTCGAAGCTGTACCCTCTCACGCTGGCTAGAACAGACGTTAGAGAAGGGTTATGCCCTCCAATTCCATCGGACCCCACCCCCGTTCAAGGGAGTGGTGGAAACGGTGATGAAAACGCCAGACAAAGTAGCCGCTCTGAGATCAGAGATTACGGAACTTTTGGCGAAGGAGGCGGTCACAGTAGTTCCCCGAGAGCAAAGGAACAAGGGGCTTTACTCGCCCTATTTCCTAGTGCCAAAAAAGACGGGGGGAGTGAGGCCGATTTTGGATTTACGCATTCTCAACGAGAGCATAACCAAACGGCCCTTCCGAATGCTGACGACAAAACGCCTACTGGAATGTGTTCAGAAGGGAGATTTTTGTACAAGCATAGACCTAAAGGACGCGTACTTTCATGTGCCGATACAATCGCGCCACAGAAAGTTTCTGCGGTTCGCCTTTCAAGGGGTGGCGTAAGAGTTCACGAGGATGCCGTTTGGGTACGCCCTGGCACCTCGAACGTTTTCCAAATGTGTGGAGGCGGCATTGGAACCGCTGCGTCGTCAAGGGATAAGGCTATTAGCCTACCTAGACGACCTGCTGATTCTCGCCCCGTCAGCAGAGCTGGCGTTCACACACACGACACAGACAGTGATTCATCTCACGCGTCTGGGGTTTGCTGTGAATTGGAAAAAGAGCGCACCCTGGCCCAGTCATCAGATTGTCTACCTGGGACTACAGCTAGACACTGTAATGATGAGGGCGCGAATTTCGGACCCTCGAAGGGCAGCATTGTTACTAGCCCTGAGGAAGTGTCGTCCGAATCACACAGTAACGGCGCTATCGATCATGTCACTTTTGGGTCTCATGTCGGCAGCCCACTCTGTGGTCCCGCTAGGGCTTCTGCACATGCGCAAAGCACAGCGGTGGTTCGCCCAACTAAGACTAGACCCAGTGCGTCAACGTCATCGGTTGGTGGTGGTTCCTCTCTCGCTAAGAGCAGACCTGGACTATTGGCGGAACCCGTGCGTTCTCACGCACGGAGTCCCGATGGGCAAGGTGTCATCCTACATTCCAGTGTTTACAGATGCCTCTCTGACTGGATGGGGAGGGACATGTCAGTCTCAAGCGATAGGAGGTGCATGGCCTCAATCAGGTCGTCACATCAACCTCCTAGAGTTGGAAACGGTGCGACTGGTCTTGACCCACTTCGCGTCTACCCTTCGGGGTCGCGATGTGTTGGTCTGGTCAGACAACCGAACCACAGTAGCTCACATAAACCGCCAGGGAGGGGTCAGGTCTCCTGCCCTTCATCGGGCGGCAGTGGAATTGTGGCTGTGGGCTCACAAGCACCTTCGCTCGTTGAGAGCAGCACACATTCCGGGCTACTTGAACGTAGGGGCAGACCTCATGTCAAGAGGGGGTCCTCGAGACGACGAGTGGTGTCTGCACCCGGACATTGTTCTACAGATTTGGGAACAATTCGGGAGAGCCGAGGTGGACCTGTCCGCGTCACGTGTGAACGCGCAGTGTCCCCTATGGTTCTCTCTGAGAAACCAGGACGAACCGCCATTGGGAAGAGACGCATTCGCGCACTACCTGTGGCCGAAAGTTCTCCTGTATGCATTCCCTCCGCTGTCTTGCATTCTCCCACTGCTAGCCAGGGTGAGGTCAGAGGAGCTGTCAGTGATACTGATAGCGCCCGATCGCCCGGGGGCTCCGTGGTTTGCAGAGATGAGTCAGATGTTGATTGCGCCACCCTGGCCAATTCCACATCAACGAGACGCGTTGACTCAGGCGGGAGGCTCGATAGGGCAATGGCCCATAATCGGCCAACCACTGAAGGCTTGGTTCCTGAATGGGACAGGTTAAAGCGCCGTGGGTTGTCTGATGCAGTGATCAGAACAATACAGGGCGCAAGAGCCGGTTCCACTTCTAGGGTGTATACCAGCAGATGGAACGTTTTCTCACGATGGTGTGATACACAGGACGTGGACCCCATGAGCTGTCAGGTAGAGAGTGTGCTCTCATTCCTACAGTCTATGTTTGATAAGCAGAAATCGCCCTCCACTATTCGAGTGTTTGCAGCGGCAATTTCAGCTGGTCATGAAGGTTTTAACGGAAAAAGTGTTTTCAGTCACCCTTTAGTGAAACGTTTCCTATTGGGAACGCAACGGCTTAGGCCAAGACCTAGAGCTACGCTGCCCAAGTGGGATTTGGCATTGGTTCTCGAAGCGCTATGTAAGTCGCCGTTCGAGCCATTGAATCAAATACCCCTCAAGATGCTGTCTATCAAGACGGCGCTGTTGCTCACCTTGACTACTGCTAAACGAGTCAGCGATTTGTGTGCACTGTCGACGAGACCCGACTGCCTTGCCATTAATGGCGATTTGAGCAGAGCGGTGTTACGTCCTAACCCGGCATTTGTGCCGAAGGTTATTAACAGTGCATATAGATCGCAGATCGTGGAATTGTGGGCTTTTCATCCCCTTCCCCATGGGGAGAGGAGTGAGGAAAAGCTTCACTGTCTGTGCCCAGTACGCGCTTTGGCGTGTTACGTTAGGCGCACAGCGGCGGTTAGGTCATCGCCTCAGCTGTTTGTGTGTCACGGTGCGGCTGCATTGGGTAGACCACTTTCAAAACAGCGTTTGTCTCATTGGCTTTGTGAAGGCATTGAGACGGCGTACGAGGCGGCGGGGCAACAACCGCCTCAGGGTATTAGAGCGCACTCCACTCGTGGAGTAGCAGCTTCTACTGCTCTTTTCAGAGGAACAGAGGTAGAGGATATTTGTAGAGCAGCGTCATGGTCGACACCGTCTCCTTTTATCCGTTTTCTATCTGTTGGATATGTCTTCTAACTCTTTGGCTCGGTCTGTACTCAGCGTGGCTGAAGGGAGATCATGAGCAGAATAGAGAAAGAAAGCAGGATTGTGAATAAGTTCATAAGTCCGCTTTTATTAGAAGTAACATATTATGGACATGTTTTCTAACTCTTTTGTTCGATCGAATTTCAGCAGAGCTGAAAGGCGTTCTTGAGCTAGAAAAGGAGGACAGAGCAGGACCTTGGACAGGTTCCAATCAGGTCCGCTCTGGTTAGGAAGACTTATGTCAAGAATAAGCCTTTTAAACTCCAATCTCGATTGCACTCAGCACAGCTGAAGGGGAATCTTGAGGTAGAGGAGGGAGAAGCAGGATGATAGACTGGTCTCTATCAGGTCCGCTTCGGATGAAGAGCATATTCTGTGGCATGTCTCCTGGCTGACAGTGTCAGCATATAGAAACATGTATTGAGTGGATAGAATGTGAGGTCATCTATCTGAGGTTCAGTTTAGTATGACTGGTATATTTTGTTCCATAGAATATTGAGGCACGGCTATCTGCTAGTCAGATTAGCACGGCGTCTATTCTATTGATCTGCCCAATAGCCATTGACATTGTCATTGAGCTAGATGGGGCGGGTCTATAACCGATGACGCGGTATATTGTGACGCCCTGATGGGTTTTTAGTCGCAGTACTGCGGGAATTGGTTGCAGCCATTGCTGGGCTTGACCTTTTCATTTTTTAATGGGAAGTGTTAGGCTCGGCAGGGAGTACATTTTGGAGCGTTTCGCTCCGCCTTAAACCACTAGGAGCATAGCTCCCCTATGGGGCGGAGCTCCACGATATAGAACGATTAGTTACCGGAGTGTAACTCCAGTTCTATGAGTGGAGCGGAGCCCCATAGGACTTAAGGCCCTACCGACCCTCTCTAGTCTCGCTGAAGATAATATCTCGGGAGGCAGATTGAGGGAACGGGGTTCCTTATATAGGGACACCTGTACTCCTATTGGCTGTAGGTGTGTGCATAATTTTGCTTCAGGCTGCATCTGCCTTAGGGCAGAGGGTAAACCACTAGGAGCATAGCTCCCCTATGGGGCTCCGCTCCACTCATAGAACTGGAGTTACACTCCGGTAACTAATCGTTCATCCCGTGCTGGCCTCCAGTTCCCCGTGGGCCGTGTGCACAGGCTGCTGCGCAAAGGCAACTACGCCGAGCGTGTGGGCGCTGGCGCACCAGTCTACCTGGCCGCCGTACTCGAGTACCTGACTGCTGAGATCCTGGAGTTGGCCGGCAACGCTGCCCGTGACAACAAGAAGACTCGTATCATCCCCCGTCACCTGCAACTGGCCGTCCGTAACGACGAGGAGCTGAACAAACTGCTCGGCGGTGTGACCATCGCTCAGGGTGGTGTGCTGCCCAACATCCAGGCAGTCCTACTCCCCAAGAAGACCGAGAAGGCAGTCAAAGCCAAGTAAATTCGCTACTGCGACTTCAACTTGACTACTCAACCCCCAAAGGCTCTTTTAAGAGCCAACCACCTAGCTCTCCAAAAGCGCAAAGTACCTTTCTATGACCGCAATACATTGAGTGGGTGTATACACAACTATTTCGACATTCTGTGCCCACATGAGGCCTTGCATGAACAACAACACCTACTTGGCCTCATTTGCCATAGCAGGCTAGCATTAGATGATACGTGCCTATAAGCTGTCACTCTTGACTTTGGCGACTATTATTGCGCGTAAAGGGCCGGCGGCGTCCTATTGCGCGCGCACCGGGAGTTTGAGTTTTGGAGAGGCCGGGCCTCCCGTCCAATGGCCAACGGAGGAGGCCTGCGAAACGGGCCAATCGGGGTGGTGGGGAGATGGTGTCCAATCAGCAGGCGCCACTGCCGGCTTTATAAACTTCACATAGGCATTTCGAGGCTATACTCCCGACTGTCAGAGCAGCGCCATGGCCAGAACCAAGCAAACCGCTCGCAAATCCACCGGTGGCAAAGCCCCCAGGAAGCAGCTCGCCACTAAGGCTGCTCGCAAGAGTGCCCCGGCCACCGGCGGTGTGAAGAAGCCTCACCGTTACAGGCCCGGCACCGTGGCTCTGAGAGAGATCCGTCGTTACCAGAAGTCCACTGAGCTACTCATCCGCAAGCTGCCCTTCCAGCGCCTGGTGCGAGAAATCGCCCAGGACTTCAAGACCGACCTGCGCTTCCAGAGCTCCGCCGTGATGGCCCTACAGGAGGCTAGCGAGGCTTACCTGGTCGGCCTGTTCGAGGACACCAACCTGTGCGCCATCCACGCCAAGCGGGTGACCATCATGCCCAAGGACATCCAGCTGGCCCGCCGTATTCGCGGAGAGCGCGCATAAATGAGGATGACCTGAACTCGAATATCCCCCAAAGGCTCTTTTAAGAGCCACCTCCATATTTCCATCAAAAAGGCACAATTGTTCCATGTATACACGCACCTCTACATTAGCCACCATGTATGTTGTTCACTAACACGTCTAAAAGCTACGTATTGCACCTTTTTAGTTGCCTGAAGTCTAGCTTCAATGTTTGTGTGTGTGTATATACACAACCATCTGGCATCATCCACTTCCTTTGAACTATATAGTAACACAGTAAAATGCTTTACAAAGGAGGGGAAAAAGAAACGAGTGATAATATAGGCCGAATAGTAACAAGAATTGTGTTCAGATGAATAATTGACACTATTAGTTGTGTGTAATAATAGCCTTGCATGCAGTCCAGAAAAAACATTGCATGCCAACTTACTTTGAAAGTCCCATGTTGCAGTGCTGCTGAGAGACTCATGCAGAGGCCCAAACTTTACAATGGAGCACGGAGGCCATCTTGTGGTTAAATGTGGGTACTGCACCTCATGGTGAGTCCCTTTCAGCATTTGCTCTTTAGGCCAGCGTTTCCCAAACGCGGTCCTGGGGTCCACAAGGGGTGCGCGTTTTGCGTTTTGCCCTAGCACTCCACAACTGATTCTAATACTCCCAGCTTGATGATGATGAGTTGATTATTTGAATCAGCTGTGTAGTGCTAGGGCAAAAACTCCCAAAATGTGGCCCGAGTTTGGGAAACCCTGCTTTAGGCTAATACTAGCCTATTAGGATGACTTGGTTCGATCGCTTTAATGGCAACTGCTGAACTCTGGTTTCACTAATTACTTGTCCCAGGTCACCATTATGAATCCAATAGCAAAACAAATGTTTCAAAATAGCTCAATAGTGAAAAAAGGCCAGGAAATGATGGGTTCTCAGCAATATTTCACCAACAACCAATCACTATTCACGCATAGACATTAGGATCATCAACAAATATTCCTAAGTCATACTACAAAAGGGTTGTAACGAAATGGATTTGTCTGTTCAATGCAAGTTCAACGTCAAAGAAAAAGTGCATCACCACAACAAACGTGTCTTTAGATACACTGTAAAAAATGACTTTGTGGAATGTACTCAAGCTATTACAGTCAACAAAAGCACACGTCATATTGTTGAGTAGATCTTTTTGCTTGTTTTTATGAGTAGATAAGCTTGAGTAAGTTGAGTTGATGTGGTCCAATACATTGAGTAAAGATGATAGAGACGTAAAAAGGATTATATTACGTTGATTCGACTCAAATAGACATTGTGTTATTTTACCTGAATGATTCATCCTATTATGTATTTAGACCAACTTACTTTGGATTCACTCAATCACATCCCTTAAGAGAAAAGGTATCCGGACACCGGGAATCCATTTATTTAAACATCAACGGTTTGCAAAACATCTGTTATTATGAGTTGACAAATTACGTAATTGCAATCAACACTGCAGGTAAATCATGATTGCTGCAGGTAGGCAACACCGTAGAAATAGGAACTACAACACTAACAACAAGTGACATTTACTCCTGATGTACTGACTGACCTGTTGCAACCTCTACAACCACTGTGCTTATTATTTGACCCTGCTGGTCATCTATGAACGTTTGAACATCTTGGAGAAAAATGTGTGAAACCACTGCCTATATGAGGAGCTGTCGTTGTTTGTTTTATTACCACATACTTATGGAAATTGCACCGGTTGAGAGATGATGGCTCTCTTGTGCCTACGGTGAAGGGTACTTCTGATCCAGCAGGTGGTGCTAAGATCCCTCCCTATATGACTTGAATGATGAGTTGATTTATTCCTTATAGCTCCTAATGATTTTAAGGCCAGTGTTGGCAAACATTACTTGTGCTCCAGCAGGTGGCCATGACATCCCTCCCTATATGACTTGACTGACCAGTTAGTTGATGGACTCCTTATAGCTCCTAAATTTAATGATTTTAAGGCCAGTGTTGGCAAACATGACTTCTGCTCCAGCAGGTGGCCATGAAATCCCCCCCTATATGACTTGACTGACCAGGTAGTTGATGGACTCCTTATAGCTCTTAATGATCTCAAGTGTCTGTGTTTTTATGTGGTTAGGAGTTTTGCTCACTGCGTGTCCCCCTTCCATTTCAGTGTTTCCCAACTCCAGCGGTAGAGTAGGCTACCCCCAACAGGACCCATTTTTCTTGTAGGCCTGGACAGCCACAGCTGATTGAACAACCTGTCACCTAAATTACCAAGTCCTCAATGAGTAGAATCAGGTGCAACAACAACAACAACAACAACAACAACAACAACAATATGAGGAGAGGGACACAGTGTACTAGCTGATCTCCCAGTTGTCACAGTTTGGCCTTGTGTTCCACATAGCCTATATCAGTATTTGAGTATGTTTCCCGCGCACGTTAGTTGCTTTCACGTCATCTTTGAAATCGCTCCTCCCTAGTCCCCTAGAACGAGCGCCCTCCCCTTTGCAACGCCTCCGAACATATAACAGAGGCGCGCTTTCTGTGCCGCCGGCCTCAATCAGGTCGACCAAACGCAGATAATAGCGCACCGCGCACCGGCGCTGAAATCATTCATTCACTTGAACTCAACTAGCGAACACACCATGTCCGGAAGAGGCAAAGGCGGCAAGGGACTCGGAAAAGGAGGCGCCAAGCGTCACCGCAAAGTTCTCCGCGATAACATCCAGGGAATCACCAAACCCGCTATCCGCCGTCTGGCTCGCCGCGGCGGCGTGAAGCGTATTTCCGGTCTGATCTACGAGGAGACCCGCGGTGTCCTGAAGGTGTTCCTGGAGAACGTGATCCGTGACGCAGTCACCTACACCGAGCACGCCAAGAGGAAGACCGTTACCGCCATGGACGTGGTCTACGCTCTGAAACGTCAGGGACGCACCCTGTACGGTTTCGGCGGTTAAACCCACTCTCTTCGGAACCTCAACACCCCGACTCGAACCCAAAGGCTCTTTTAAGAGCCACCCACATCCGCTTAAAATGGGCCCATTCCATGTAGTGTTATATATAACAACAAATGTTTAGTATGCAATTTAGTAAGAAAGTATGAGCCACTTCGAGTGGACAGGGAGTATTAATTAGAGGATTCTAATGTCCCGTCCACTTTTAGCGCACAGAGGGAGGCCTATATCTGACAGTGGCA
>NC_140027.1:13106332-13118832 GCF_964263955.1 Coregonus lavaretus | reverse complement strand
CATTAAAGCGTCATCCTGGCATCACCCGAAGGGCGGCCAGAAGAGACGCCGTTTATGACAGGCGAGGGGGAGAGAACGGAAGACGGCACAGCGCCTGCTGTGACCGAGCCCACTGTCCCCCCCCACTCTACCGTTGAGTGTATGGAGGAGAATGTTTTTTGTTGATGTGTGTAATAAAGAGTTGGCTCTACTTGACACTGTCAAGAAAGAGCCCCCTTTTCCATAATACATCCGAGAGCGTTCGACCTTCCTCACTCTCGCTCTCTCTCTTACCACTATGAGTGCAGCTCAGCCCACCATGGTGCGTTGCTGAATGCACACATAAGGCAGGTATATAAAAGGTATTAAGTGTACCTTATAGGACCTCACTTTACAGACTCCTAGGAGTGCCGTAGTGAGTGTCTCACATAGCAGGCTGCAGTCTCAGCCAGATAATGGCATGATGACGCGACCGCTATCCGGGACGGCGCTCTGTCTCAGGCTAACGCCTCAGTCAGTGCAGTTCAGACCCGTGCTGCGTTCACGGAGGGCCTGATTACTACGGTTACGGGCGTAACCACGTATCGGCGCCCCCGTTTCTCTCAGAACGCGCTGATAATAACCACATTGGGGGTGGCGCACTATCACAGACTAAGGTCTCTGTTAGTACGACCCAGACCCATGCTGCGTTCAAGAAGGGCCCGATTACCACGGTCACGAAGGTGCCCAGTGTATCGGCGCCCCCACCTTTTCCTGAACGCGCCCAGGCTCACCACACTGAGTGTAGTTCAGCCCACCAGGGGTGCAGAGCTGAACGCACACAGGAGGTGAAAGGAGGAATAATACCTAGACGCCGTCTTGGTTTATCTCAAAGAGAACTCACATTACAGACTCCAAGGAGTACTGTAGTGAGTGCCTCTCATAGCAGGCTGCAGTCTCAGTCAGGAGACATGATGACGCAGCCGCTAGTTGGGGATGGCGCACTATCGCAGACTAAGGTCTCGGTTAGTGCGATTCAGACCCATGCTGCGTTCACGGAGGGCCCGATTACCACGGTGACGAAGTTTCCCAGTGTATCGGCGCCCCCACTTCTTTCTGAACGCGCTAATACTCACCACACTGAGCGTAGTTCAGCCCACCAGAGGTGCAGAGCTGAACGCACACAGGAGGTGAAGGGAGGAAAGATACCAAGACACCGTCTTGGCTTATCTCAGGATACCTCACATTCAGCAGGCAGCTGTCTCTGTCCCAATGTGACATGAAGACGCAGCCGCTAGCCGGGAATGACGCCTTGCTGCAGGCTAATGCCTCAGTCAGCGCAGATCAGACCCGTGCGACGTTCACGGAGAGCGGGAATACCAGGGTTACAGGTATAACCAAGGTATGGACGCCTCCGAATTATTCTGAACGTGTCAATGCCCATGGCTATGAGCGCAGCTCACCACATATTGAGTGTGTCGTTGAACAGTCGCCTAAGACCAGTAAAGAGGCATTGTGGCACCACCGTGTGGTGTCAGTCAGAGATCACACCTTTCAGATTCTATTGAATTCTGTAAAGGATGAGTCTCATGTTAAGCGGCAGTCTCAGTCAGACAATGACATGATGACGCAATCGCTTTCCGGGCAGAGCGCTCTGTCTCAGGCCAGTACCTCAGACAGCGCAGTTCAGACCCGTGCTGCGTTCCTGGAGGGCAAGATTACTGGAGTTACGGTCGTAACCAACGTATCAAAGCCCCCGACTCACCCAGAACGAGCTGACGTATCCTCTCCCTTTCAAGGGGGGCCCGACTTGGGCTATTCCACCAACCCAGTGCTGGGGAATAGCGGCGGCGAGGGCCATAGAGGAATACAGGTCCTTCCTACTGGACGCACCACAGCTTCGTGCGCACCCGCTGTCTCTGCATTGCTGGCAGTGGCGTCGAAGCTGTACCCTCTCACGCTGGCTAGAACAGACGTTAGAGAAGGGTTATGCCCTCCAATTCCATCGGACCCCACCCCCGTTCAAGGGAGTGGTGGAAACGGTGATGAAAACGCCAGACAAAGTAGCCGCTCTGAGATCAGAGATTACGGAACTTTTGGCGAAGGAGGCGGTCACAGTAGTTCCCCGAGAGCAAAGGAACAAGGGGCTTTACTCGCCCTATTTCCTAGTGCCAAAAAAGACGGGGGGAGTGAGGCCGATTTTGGATTTACGCATTCTCAACGAGAGCATAACCAAACGGCCCTTCCGAATGCTGACGACAAAACGCCTACTGGAATGTGTTCAGAAGGGAGATTTTTGTACAAGCATAGACCTAAAGGACGCGTACTTTCATGTGCCGATACAATCGCGCCACAGAAAGTTTCTGCGGTTCGCCTTTCAAGGGGTGGCGTACGAGTTCACGAGGATGCCGTTTGGGTACGCCCTGGCACCTCGAACGTTTTCCAAATGTGTGGAGGCGGCATTGGAACCGCTGCGTCGTCAAGGGATAAGGCTATTAGCCTACCTAGACGACCTGCTGATTCTCGCCCCGTCAGCAGAGCTGGCGTTCACACACACGACACAGACAGTGATTCATCTCACGCGTCTGGGGTTTGCTGTGAATTGGAAAAAGAGCGCACCCTGGCCCAGTCATCAGATTGTCTACCTGGGACTACAGCTAGACACTGTAATGATGAGGGCGCGAATTTCGGACCCTCGAAGGGCAGCATTGTTACTAGCCCTGAGGAAGTGTCGTCCGAATCACACAGTAACGGCGCTATCGATCATGTCACTTTTGGGTCTCATGTCGGCAGCCCACTCTGTGGTCCCGCTAGGGCTTCTGCACATGCGCAAAGCACAGCGGTGGTTCGCCCAACTAAGACTAGACCCAGTGCGTCAACGTCATCGGTTGGTGGTGGTTCCTCTCTCGCTAAGAGCAGACCTGGACTATTGGCGGAACCCGTGCGTTCTCACGCACGGAGTCCCGATGGGCAAGGTGTCATCCTACATTCCAGTGTTTACAGATGCCTCTCTGACTGGATGGGGAGGGACATGTCAGTCTCAAGCGATAGGAGGTGCATGGCCTCAATCAGGTCGTCACATCAACCTCCTAGAGTTGGAAACGGTGCGACTGGTCTTGACCCACTTCGCGTCTACCCTTCGGGGTCGCGATGTGTTGGTCTGGTCAGACAACCGAACCACAGTAGCTCACATAAACCGCCAGGGAGGGGTCAGGTCTCCTGCCCTTCATCGGGCGGCAGTGGAATTGTGGCTGTGGGCTCACAAGCACCTTCGCTCGTTGAGAGCAGCACACATTCCGGGCTACTTGAACGTAGGGGCAGACCTCATGTCAAGAGGGGGTCCTCGAGACGACGAGTGGTGTCTGCACCCGGACATTGTTCTACAGATTTGGGAACAATTCGGGAGAGCCGAGGTGGACCTGTTCGCGTCACGTGTGAACGCGCAGTGTCCCCTATGGTTCTCTCTGAGAAACCAGGACGAACCGCCATTGGGAAGAGACGCATTCGCGCACTACCTGTGGCCGAAAGTTCTCCTGTATGCATTCCCTCCGCTGTCTTGCATTCTCCCACTGCTAGCCAGGGTGAGGTCAGAGGAGCTGTCAGTGATACTGATAGCGCCCGATCGCCCGGGGGCTCCGTGGTTTGCAGAGATGAGTCAGATGTTGATTGCGCCACCCTGGCCAATTCCACATCAACGAGACGCGTTGACTCAGGCGGGAGGCTCGATAGGGCAATGGCCCATAATCGGCCAACCACTGAAGGCTTGGTTCCTGAATGGGACAGGTTAAAGCGCCGTGGGTTGTCTGATGCAGTGATCAGAACAATACAGGGCGCAAGAGCCGGTTCCACTTCTAGGGTGTATACCAGCAGATGGAACGTTTTCTCACGATGGTGTGATACACAGGACGTGGACCCCATGAGCTGTCAGGTAGAGAGTGTGCTCTCATTCCTACAGTCTATGTTTGATAAGCAGAAATCGCCCTCCACTATTCGAGTGTTTGCAGCGGCAATTTCAGCTGGTCATGAAGGTTTTAACGGAAAAAGTGTTTTCAGTCACCCTTTAGTGAAACGTTTCCTATTGGGAACGCAACGGCTTAGGCCAAGACCTAGAGCTACGCTGCCCAAGTGGGATTTGGCATTGGTTCTCGAAGCGCTATGTAAGTCGCCGTTCGAGCCATTGAATCAAATACCCCTCAAGATGCTGTCTATCAAGACGGCGCTGTTGCTCACCTTGACTACTGCTAAACGAGTCAGCGATTTGTGTGCACTGTCGACGAGACCCGACTGCCTTGCCATTAATGGCGATTTGAGCAGAGCGGTGTTACGTCCTAACCCGGCATTTGTGCCGAAGGTTATTAACAGTGCATATAGATCGCAGATCGTGGAATTGTGGGCTTTTCATCCCCCTCCCCATGGGGAGAGGAGTGAGGAAAAGCTTCACTGTCTGTGCCCAGTACGCGCTTTGGCGTGTTACGTTAGGCGCACAGCGGCGGTTAGGTCATCGCCTCAGCTGTTTGTGTGTCACGGTGCGGCTGCATTGGGTAGACCACTTTCAAAACAGCGTTTGTCTCATTGGCTTTGTGAAGGCATTGAGACGGCGTACGAGGCGGCGGGGCAACAACCGCCTCAGGGTATTAGAGCGCACTCCACTCGTGGAGTAGCAGCTTCTACTGCTCTTTTCAGAGGAACAGAGGTAGAGGATATTTGTAGAGCAGCGTCATGGTCGACACCGTCTCCTTTTATCCGTTTCTATCTGTTGGATATGTCTTCTAACTCTTTGGCTCGGTCTGTACTCAGCGTGGCTGAAGGGAGATCATGAGCAGAATAGAGAAAGAAAGCAGGATTGTGAATAAGTTCATAAGTCCGCTTTTATTAGAAGTAACATATTATGGACATGTTTTCTAACTCTTTTGTTCGATCGAATTTCAGCAGAGCTGAAAGGCGTTCTTGAGCTAGAAAAGGAGGACAGAGCAGGACCTTGGACAGGTTCCAATCAGGTCCGCTCTGGTTAGGAAGACTTATGTCAAGAATAAGCCTTTTAAACTCCAATCTCGATTGCACTCAGCACAGCTGAAGGGGAATCTTGAGGTAGAGGAGGGAGAAGCAGGATGATAGACTGGTCTCTATCAGGTCCGCTTCGGATGAAGAGCATATTCTGTGGCATGTCTCCTGGCTGACAGTGTCAGCATATAGAAACATGTATTGAGTGGACAGAATGTGAGGTCATCTATCTGAGGTTCAGTTTAGTATGACTGGTATATTTTGTTCCATAGAATATTGAGGCACGGCTATCTGCTAGTCAGATTAGCACGGCGTCTATTCTATTGATCTGCCCAATAGCCATTGACATTGTCATTGAGCTAGATGGGGCGGGTCTATAACCGATGACGCGGTATATTGTGACGCCCTGATGGGTTTTTAGTCGCAGTACTGCGGGAATTGGTTGCAGCCATTGCTGGGCTTGACCTTTTCATTTTTTAATGGGAAGTGTTAGGCTCGGCAGGGAGTACATTTTGGAGCGTTTCGCTCCGCCTTAAACCACTAGGAGCATAGCTCCCCTATGGGGCGGAGCTCCACGATATAGAACGATTAGTTACCGGAGTGTAACTCCAGTTCTATGAGTGGAGCGGAGCCCCATAGGACTTAAGGCCCTACCGACCCTCTCTAGTCTCGCTGAAGATAATATCTCGGGAGGCAGATTGAGGGAACGGGGTTCCTTATATAGGGACACCTGTACTCCTATTGGCTGTAGGTGTGTGCATAATTTTGCTTCAGGCTGCATCTGCCTTAGGGCAGAGGGTAAACCACTAGGAGCATAGCTCCCCTATGGGGCTCCGCTCCACTCATAGAACTGGAGTTACACTCCGGTAACTAATCGTACAACTCTCGTCTCAGCCAGGCCTCACAGGTGTATGTGTTTTAAGGTCCCCAAAAGAGCACTTCTTTAAAACACCCTGGACCACAACAGGGGACCCCAAACCATTTGATTCCCTTGCCAGACATCTCGGCTCACTACACAACAAGTGCTGCTGGCAATCGGATGCACTTTTAGCCCATTTAGGAGACAAATAGCACAGGAAAACCAGTGCGCACCGCTCCACCCGACAGTCCAACGTTGAGATTTTGAGCGAGTCGCAACAAAATGCACGGCCCTTCCGCGGCCCACATGACTTTATTCTGAACGGAGACAAGTCTGCTCGCTGGGCCGTTCGCTTTTGGAGCAAAAACACGGCTCCGTCGGTGACTTTTGGGCCGATATAGGCGAACAGAAAACACAAGTGAAAGAGCATTTGGCCAGCCCAGAGAAGCCGAGCTGGTTGGCTTGAGTCTACATGGTTCTCATGTCGCGTTTAAGGCCAGCCCCCTGCTCGGTGTGGAGCTTCAATAGCGCAGAACAGCGTCTACAGCAAACTACTCCTCGCAGACCGTGTGTGTGTGTGTGTACCGGACCAAACGACAGACAGACATGGCAGAAGTCGCACCAGCACCCGTCGCCGCCGCGCCGGCAAAGGCACCCAAGAAGAAGGCAGCAGCCAAGGCCAAGAAAGCGGGACCCAGCGTAGGCGAGCTCATCGTCAAGGCTGTGACCGCTTCCAAGGAGAGGAGCGGCGTGTCCCTGGCCGCACTCAAGAAGACGCTGGCGGCAGGCGGCTACGACGTGGAGAAGAACAACTCCCGCGTCAAGATCGCAGTCAAGAGCCTCGTCACCAAGGGTACCCTGGTCCAGACCAAGGGCACCGGTGCATCCGGCTCCTTCAAGCTCAACAAGAAAGCCGTCGAGGCGAAGAAGCCCGCCAAGAAAGCCGCAGTCCCCAAAGTAAAGAAGGTGGCCGCCAAGAAGCCCGCCGCGGCGAAGAAGCCCAAGAAGGTAGCAGCCAAGAAGGCCGTCGCCGCAAAGAAGTCCCCCAAGAAGGCCAAGAAGCCCGCTACACCCAAAAAGGCCGCCAAGAGCCCCAAGAAGGTGAAGAAGCCCGCCGCAGCGGCCAAGAAGGCAGCCAAGAGCCCCAAGAAGGCTACAAAGGCAGCCAAGCCCAAAGCCGCCAAGCCCAAGGCAGCCAAGGCCAAGAAGGCAGCCCCCAAGAAGAAGTAAACCTATTACAAACAGTGTTCTACTCGATACATGTTGTACCACAAAAGGCTCTTTTAAGAGCCACCCACCTCTTTCCATAGAAAGCGCATTGATTTCCATGTACTACCTGTCGTGGAAAAGAAATTACGCACACTAGGCTACTTTTACGCACACAACATTGTCCCACTCTGGGTGTGTGCGAAGGGAGAGGCATATAATAGAGGGCCAAAATGGCTCAGAAATTCGACCTCACGAGTGCACCCTCACCAGCCATTTTTATATATGAGCCACTGGGCTATTCCCGTTCAGAGGCAGGCTGCTGTGATGTGTTACAAGTGCCATGTAATAACAATAACAATACTATAGTGGCTTCGAATTGAAACTCACGAGTGCACCCTCAACAGCCATTTTTATATATGAGCCACTGGGCTATTCCCGTTCAGAGGCAGGCTGCTGTGATGTGTTACAAGTGCCATGTAATAACAATAACAATACTATAGTGGCTTCGATTTCAAACTCAAGAGTGCACCCTCACCAGCTGTTTGTTTCCCATTTGGAGAGAAATAATGTGTGGATGTCATTTCGGACATTTTGGCGCTCACGCGAAATGACACAAAGTAACAAAGTCGGAGGGAAACAAAGTAGCCTCTCACTCGCTGCCTGTGGGTGGGAACCGGCTTAGGGCTGTCTGTCTGTCCATCTGTCTGTCCCTCGCTCCAATTGGATAAGGCCACACCGGCCCGGTGGCCAATCGTTGCCTCTTGTGGCGAGGTATATGTACGGCTCTCGAAGTGGCGAGCGGCTCATTCAGACTTTCTGTGACTTTCTCAAGCTACCAATATGAGCGGAAGAGGCAAAACCGGAGGCAAGGCCAGGGCGAAGGCAAAGACCCGTTCATCCCGTGCTGGCCTCCAGTTCCCCGTGGGCCGTGTGCACAGGCTGCTGCGCAAAGGCAACTACGCCGAGCGTGTGGGCGCTGGCGCACCAGTCTACCTGGCCGCCGTACTCGAGTACCTGACTGCTGAGATCCTGGAGTTGGCCGGCAACGCTGCCCGTGACAACAAGAAGACTCGTATCATCCCCCGTCACCTGCAACTGGCCGTCCGTAACGACGAGGAGCTGAACAAACTGCTCGGCGGTGTGACCATCGCTCAGGGTGGTGTGCTGCCCAACATCCAGGCAGTCCTACTCCCCAAGAAGACCGAGAAGGCAGTCAAAGCCAAGTAAATTCGCTACTGCGACTTCAACTTGACTACTCAACCCCCAAAGGCTCTTTTAAGAGCCAACCACCTAGCTCTCCAAAAGCGCAAAGTACCTTTCTATGACCGCAATACATTGAGTGGGTGTATACACAACTATTTCGACATTCTGTGCCCACATGAGGCCTTGCATGAACAACAACACCTACTTGGCCTCATTTGCCATAGCAGGCTAGCATTAGATGATACGTGCCTATAAGCTGTCACTCTTGACTTTGGCGACTATTATTGCGCGTAAAGGGCCGGCGGCGTCCTATTGCGCGCGCACCGGGAGTTTGAGTTTTGGAGAGGCCGGGCCTCCCGTCCAATGGCCAACGGAGGAGGCCTGCGAAACGGGCCAATCGGGGTGGTGGGGAGATGGTGTCCAATCAGCAGGCGCCACTGCCGGCTTTATAAACTTCACATAGGCATTTCGAGGCTATACTCCCGACTGTCAGAGCAGCGCCATGGCCAGAACCAAGCAAACCGCTCGCAAATCCACCGGTGGCAAAGCCCCCAGGAAGCAGCTCGCCACTAAGGCTGCTCGCAAGAGTGCCCCGGCCACCGGCGGTGTGAAGAAGCCTCACCGTTACAGGCCCGGCACCGTGGCTCTGAGAGAGATCCGTCGTTACCAGAAGTCCACTGAGCTACTCATCCGCAAGCTGCCCTTCCAGCGCCTGGTGCGAGAAATCGCCCAGGACTTCAAGACCGACCTGCGCTTCCAGAGCTCCGCCGTGATGGCCCTACAGGAGGCTAGCGAGGCTTACCTGGTCGGCCTGTTCGAGGACACCAACCTGTGCGCCATCCACGCCAAGCGGGTGACCATCATGCCCAAGGACATCCAGCTGGCCCGCCGTATTCGCGGAGAGCGCGCATAAATGAGGATGACCTGAACTCGAATATCCCCCAAAGGCTCTTTTAAGAGCCACCTCCATATTTCCATCAAAAAGGCACAATTGTTCCATGTATACACGCACCTCTACATTAGCCACCATGTATGTTGTTCACTAACACGTCTAAAAGCTACGTATTGCACCTTTTTAGTTGCCTGAAGTCTAGCTTCAATGTTTGTGTGTGTGTATATACACAACCATCTGGCATCATCCACTTCCTTTGAACTATATAGTAACACAGTAAAATGCTTTACAAAGGAGGGGAAAAAGAAACGAGTGATAATATAGGCCGAATAGTAACAAGAATTGTGTTCAGATGAATAATTGACACTATTAGTTGTGTGTAATAATAGCCTTGCATGCAGTCCAGAAAAAACATTGCATGCCAACTTACTTTGAAAGTCCCATGTTGCAGTGCTGCTGAGAGACTCATG
Source organism: Coregonus lavaretus (assembly GCF_964263955.1). NCBI lineage: Eukaryota > Metazoa > Chordata > Actinopteri > Salmoniformes > Salmonidae > Coregonus > Coregonus lavaretus. The sequence goes on along the minus strand of NC_140027.1, from coordinate 13,109,240 downwards.
CAGAGGCCCAAACTTTACAATGGAGCACGGAGGCCATCTTGTGGTTAAATGTGGGTACTGCACCTCATGGTGAGTCCCTTTCAGCATTTGCTCTTTAGGCCAGCGTTTCCCAAACGCGGTCCTGGGGTCCACAAGGGGTGCGCGTTTTGCGTTTTGCCCTAGCACTCCACAACTGATTCTAATACTCCCAGCTTGATGATGATGAGTTGATTATTTGAATCAGCTGTGTAGTGCTAGGGCAAAAACTCCCAAAATGTGGCCCGAGTTTGGGAAACCCTGCTTTAGGCTAATACTAGCCTATTAGGATGACTTGGTTCGATCGCTTTAATGGCAACTGCTGAACTCTGGTTTCACTAATTACTTGTCCCAGGTCACCATTATGAATCCAATAGCAAAACAAATGTTTCAAAATAGCTCAATAGTGAAAAAAGGCCAGGAAATGATGGGTTCTCAGCAATATTTCACCAACAACCAATCACTATTCACGCATAGACATTAGGATCATCAACAAATATTCCTAAGTCATACTACAAAAGGGTTGTAACGAAATGGATTTGTCTGTTCAATGCAAGTTCAACGTCAAAGAAAAAGTGCATCACCACAACAAACGTGTCTTTAGATACACTGTAAAAAATGACTTTGTGGAATGTACTCAAGCTATTACAGTCAACAAAAGCACACGTCATATTGTTGAGTAGATCTTTTTGCTTGTTTTTATGAGTAGATAAGCTTGAGTAAGTTGAGTTGATGTGGTCCAATACATTGAGTAAAGATGATAGAGACGTAAAAAGGATTATATTACGTTGATTCGACTCAAATAGACATTGTGTTATTTTACCTGAATGATTCATCCTATTATGTATTTAGACCAACTTACTTTGGATTCACTCAATCACATCCCTTAAGAGAAAAGGTATCCGGACACCGGGAATCCATTTATTTAAACATCAACGGTTTGCAAAACATCTGTTATTATGAGTTGACAAATTACGTAATTGCAATCAACACTGCAGGTAAATCATGATTGCTGCAGGTAGGCAACACCGTAGAAATAGGAACTACAACACTAACAACAAGTGACATTTACTCCTGATGTACTGACTGACCTGTTGCAACCTCTACAACCACTGTGCTTATTATTTGACCCTGCTGGTCATCTATGAACGTTTGAACATCTTGGAGAAAAATGTGTGAAACCACTGCCTATATGAGGAGCTGTCGTTGTTTGTTTTATTACCACATACTTATGGAAATTGCACCGGTTGAGAGATGATGGCTCTCTTGTGCCTACGGTGAAGGGTACTTCTGATCCAGCAGGTGGTGCTAAGATCCCTCCCTATATGACTTGAATGATGAGTTGATTTATTCCTTATAGCTCCTAATGATTTTAAGGCCAGTGTTGGCAAACATTACTTGTGCTCCAGCAGGTGGCCATGACATCCCTCCCTATATGACTTGACTGACCAGTTAGTTGATGGACTCCTTATAGCTCCTAAATTTAATGATTTTAAGGCCAGTGTTGGCAAACATGACTTCTGCTCCAGCAGGTGGCCATGAAATCCCCCCCTATATGACTTGACTGACCAGGTAGTTGATGGACTCCTTATAGCTCTTAATGATCTCAAGTGTCTGTGTTTTTATGTGGTTAGGAGTTTTGCTCACTGCGTGTCCCCCTTCCATTTCAGTGTTTCCCAACTCCAGCGGTAGAGTAGGCTACCCCCAACAGGACCCATTTTTCTTGTAGGCCTGGACAGCCACAGCTGATTGAACAACCTGTCACCTAAATTACCAAGTCCTCAATGAGTAGAATCAGGTGCAACAACAACAACAACAACAACAACAACAACAACAATATGAGGAGAGGGACACAGTGTACTAGCTGATCTCCCAGTTGTCACAGTTTGGCCTTGTGTTCCACATAGCCTATATCAGTATTTGAGTATGTTTCCCGCGCACGTTAGTTGCTTTCACGTCATCTTTGAAATCGCTCCTCCCTAGTCCCCTAGAACGAGCGCCCTCCCCTTTGCAACGCCTCCGAACATATAACAGAGGCGCGCTTTCTGTGCCGCCGGCCTCAATCAGGTCGACCAAACGCAGATAATAGCGCACCGCGCACCGGCGCTGAAATCATTCATTCACTTGAACTCAACTAGCGAACACACCATGTCCGGAAGAGGCAAAGGCGGCAAGGGACTCGGAAAAGGAGGCGCCAAGCGTCACCGCAAAGTTCTCCGCGATAACATCCAGGGAATCACCAAACCCGCTATCCGCCGTCTGGCTCGCCGCGGCGGCGTGAAGCGTATTTCCGGTCTGATCTACGAGGAGACCCGCGGTGTCCTGAAGGTGTTCCTGGAGAACGTGATCCGTGACGCAGTCACCTACACCGAGCACGCCAAGAGGAAGACCGTTACCGCCATGGACGTGGTCTACGCTCTGAAACGTCAGGGACGCACCCTGTACGGTTTCGGCGGTTAAACCCACTCTCTTCGGAACCTCAACACCCCGACTCGAACCCAAAGGCTCTTTTAAGAGCCACCCACATCCGCTTAAAATGGGCCCATTCCATGTAGTGTTATATATAACAACAAATGTTTAGTATGCAATTTAGTAAGAAAGTATGAGCCACTTCGAGTGGACAGGGAGTATTAATTAGAGGATTCTAATGTCCCGTCCACTTTTAGCGCACAGAGGGAGGCCTATATCTGACAGTGGCAAAGTGTAAGAACGTTATTATTTTGGGTCAAGCAATAGTGGAATTTGGACAACATAAAGCCACCACGAGTCGGTAGACGTGGCTCGAAAAGAGGGGGACAGCGCGCACACACACACACACACAGTCCAAAATGGGAGCCCTATGTCTGACGGTGCCAAAGTGGGCAATTCTATCACCAGCATTATTTGGCACAAC
>NC_140027.1:13096332-13101332 GCF_964263955.1 Coregonus lavaretus | reverse complement strand
AGGTGAAGAAGCCCGCCGCAGCGGCCAAGAAGGCAGCCAAGAGCCCCAAGAAGGCTACAAAGGCAGCCAAGCCCAAAGCCGCCAAGCCCAAGGCAGCCAAGGCCAAGAAGGCAGCCCCCAAGAAGAAGTAAACCTATTACAAACAGTGTTCTACTCGATACATGTTGTACCACAAAAGGCTCTTTTAAGAGCCACCCACCTCTTTCCATAGAAAGCGCATTGATTTCCATGTACTACCTGTCGTGGAAAAGAAATTACGCACACTAGGCTACTTTTACGCACACAACATTGTCCCACTCTGGGTGTGTGCGAAGGGAGAGGCATATAATAGAGGGCCAAAATGGCTCAGAAATTCGACCTCACGAGTGCACCCTCACCAGCCATTTTTATATATGAGCCACTGGGCTATTCCCGTTCAGAGGCAGGCTGCTGTGATGTGTTACAAGTGCCATGTAATAACAATAACAATACTATAGTGGCTTCGAATTGAAACTCACGAGTGCACCCTCAACAGCCATTTTTATATATGAGCCACTGGGCTATTCCCGTTCAGAGGCAGGCTGCTGTGATGTGTTACAAGTGCCATGTAATAACAATAACAATACTATAGTGGCTTCGATTTCAAACTCAAGAGTGCACCCTCACCAGCTGTTTGTTTCCCATTTGGAGAGAAATAATGTGTGGATGTCATTTCGGACATTTTGGCGCTCACGCGAAATGACACAAAGTAACAAAGTCGGAGGGAAACAAAGTAGCCTCTCACTCGCTGCCTGTGGGTGGGAACCGGCTTAGGGCTGTCTGTCTGTCCATCTGTCTGTCCCTCGCTCCAATTGGATAAGGCCACACCGGCCCGGTGGCCAATCGTTGCCTCTTGTGGCGAGGTATATGTACGGCTCTCGAAGTGGCGAGCGGCTCATTCAGACTTTCTGTGACTTTCTCAAGCTACCAATATGAGCGGAAGAGGCAAAACCGGAGGCAAGGCCAGGGCGAAGGCAAAGACCCGTTCATCCCGTGCTGGCCTCCAGTTCCCCGTGGGCCGTGTGCACAGGCTGCTGCGCAAAGGCAACTACGCCGAGCGTGTGGGCGCTGGCGCACCAGTCTACCTGGCCGCCGTACTCGAGTACCTGACTGCTGAGATCCTGGAGTTGGCCGGCAACGCTGCCCGTGACAACAAGAAGACTCGTATCATCCCCCGTCACCTGCAACTGGCCGTCCGTAACGACGAGGAGCTGAACAAACTGCTCGGCGGTGTGACCATCGCTCAGGGTGGTGTGCTGCCCAACATCCAGGCAGTCCTACTCCCCAAGAAGACCGAGAAGGCAGTCAAAGCCAAGTAAATTCGCTACTGCGACTTCAACTTGACTACTCAACCCCCAAAGGCTCTTTTAAGAGCCAACCACCTAGCTCTCCAAAAGCGCAAAGTACCTTTCTATGACCGCAATACATTGAGTGGGTGTATACACAACTATTTCGACATTCTGTGCCCACATGAGGCCTTGCATGAACAACAACACCTACTTGGCCTCATTTGCCATAGCAGGCTAGCATTAGATGATACGTGCCTATAAGCTGTCACTCTTGACTTTGGCGACTATTATTGCGCGTAAAGGGCCGGCGGCGTCCTATTGCGCGCGCACCGGGAGTTTGAGTTTTGGAGAGGCCGGGCCTCCCGTCCAATGGCCAACGGAGGAGGCCTGCGAAACGGGCCAATCGGGGTGGTGGGGAGATGGTGTCCAATCAGCAGGCGCCACTGCCGGCTTTATAAACTTCACATAGGCATTTCGAGGCTATACTCCCGACTGTCAGAGCAGCGCCATGGCCAGAACCAAGCAAACCGCTCGCAAATCCACCGGTGGCAAAGCCCCCAGGAAGCAGCTCGCCACTAAGGCTGCTCGCAAGAGTGCCCCGGCCACCGGCGGTGTGAAGAAGCCTCACCGTTACAGGCCCGGCACCGTGGCTCTGAGAGAGATCCGTCGTTACCAGAAGTCCACTGAGCTACTCATCCGCAAGCTGCCCTTCCAGCGCCTGGTGCGAGAAATCGCCCAGGACTTCAAGACCGACCTGCGCTTCCAGAGCTCCGCCGTGATGGCCCTACAGGAGGCTAGCGAGGCTTACCTGGTCGGCCTGTTCGAGGACACCAACCTGTGCGCCATCCACGCCAAGCGGGTGACCATCATGCCCAAGGACATCCAGCTGGCCCGCCGTATTCGCGGAGAGCGCGCATAAATGAGGATGACCTGAACTCGAATATTCCCCAAAGGCTCTTTTAAGAGCCACCTCCATATTTCCATCAAAAAGGCACAATTGTTCCATGTATACACGCACCTCTACATTAGCCACCATGTATGTTGTTCACTAACACGTCTAAAAGCTACGTATTGCACCTTTTTAGTTGCCTGAAGTCTAGCTTCAATGTTTGTGTGTGTGTATATACACAACCATCTGGCATCATCCACTTCCTTTGAACTATATAGTAACACAGTAAAATGCTTTACAAAGGAGGGGAAAAAGAAACGAGTGATAATATAGGCCGAATAGTAACAAGAATTGTGTTCAGATGAATAATTGACACTATTAGTTGTGTGTAATAATAGCCTTGCATGCAGTCCAGAAAAAACATTGCATGCCAACTTACTTTGAAAGTCCCATGTTGCAGTGCTGCTGAGAGACTCATGCAGAGGCCCAAACTTTACAATGGAGCACGGAGGCCATCTTGTGGTTAAATGTGGGTACTGCACCTCATGGTGAGTCCCTTTCAGCATTTGCTCTTTAGGCCAGCGTTTCCCAAACGCGGTCCTGGGGTCCACAAGGGGTGCGCGTTTTGCGTTTTGCCCTAGCACTCCACAACTGATTCTAATACTCCCAGCTTGATGATGATGAGTTGATTATTTGAATCAGCTGTGTAGTGCTAGGGCAAAAACTCCCAAAATGTGGCCCGAGTTTGGGAAACCCTGCTTTAGGCTAATACTAGCCTATTAGGATGACTTGGTTCGATCGCTTTAATGGCAACTGCTGAACTCTGGTTTCACTAATTACTTGTCCCAGGTCACCATTATGAATCCAATAGCAAAACAAATGTTTCAAAATAGCTCAATAGTGAAAAAAGGCCAGGAAATGATGGGTTCTCAGCAATATTTCACCAACAACCAATCACTATTCACGCATAGACATTAGGATCATCAACAAATATTCCTAAGTCATACTACAAAAGGGTTGTAACGAAATGGATTTGTCTGTTCAATGCAAGTTCAACGTCAAAGAAAAAGTGCATCACCACAACAAACGTGTCTTTAGATACACTGTAAAAAATGACTTTGTGGAATGTACTCAAGCTATTACAGTCAACAAAAGCACACGTCATATTGTTGAGTAGATCTTTTTGCTTGTTTTTATGAGTAGATAAGCTTGAGTAAGTTGAGTTGATGTGGTCCAATACATTGAGTAAAGATGATAGAGACGTAAAAAGGATTATATTACGTTGATTCGACTCAAATAGACATTGTGTTATTTTACCTGAATGATTCATCCTATTATGTATTTAGACCAACTTACTTTGGATTCACTCAATCACATCCCTTAAGAGAAAAGGTATCCGGACACCGGGAATCCATTTATTTAAACATCAACGGTTTGCAAAACATCTGTTATTATGAGTTGACAAATTACGTAATTGCAATCAACACTGCAGGTAAATCATGATTGCTGCAGGTAGGCAACACCGTAGAAATAGGAACTACAACACTAACAACAAGTGACATTTACTCCTGATGTAATAAATAAATATAAATAAATAATTGGTCATTTAGCAGACGCTCTTATCCAGAGCGACTTACAGGAGCAAATAGGGTTAAGTGCCTTGCTCAAGGGCACATCGACAGATTTTTCACCTAGTCGGCTCGGGGATTAGAACCAGCGACCTTTCGGTTACTGGCACAATGCTCTTAACCACTAAGCTACCTGACTGACCTGTTGCAACCTCTACAACCACTGTGCTTATTATTTGACCCTGCTGGTCATCTATGAACGTTTGAACATCTTGGAGAAAAATGTGTGAAACCACTGCCTATATGAGGAGCTGTCGTTGTTTGTTTTATTACCACATACTTATGGAAATTGCACCGGTTGAGAGATGATGGCTCTCTTGTGCCTACGGTGAAGGGTACTTCTGATCCAGCAGGTGGTGCTAAGATCCCTCCCTATATGACTTGAATGATGAGTTGATTTATTCCTTATAGCTCCTAATGATTTTAAGGCCAGTGTTGGCAAACATTACTTGTGCTCCAGCAGGTGGCCATGACATCCCTCCCTATATGACTTGACTGACCAGTTAGTTGATGGACTCCTTATAGCTCCTAAATTTAATGATTTTAAGGCCAGTGTTGGCAAACATGACTTCTGCTCCAGCAGGTGGCCATGAAATCCCCCCCTATATGACTTGACTGACCAGGTAGTTGATGGACTCCTTATAGCTCTTAATGATCTCAAGTGTCTGTGTTTTTATGTGGTTAGGAGTTTTGCTCACTGCGTGTCCCCCTTCCATTTCAGTGTTTCCCAACTCCAGCGGTAGAGTAGGCTACCCCCAACAGGACCCATTTTTCTTGTAGGCCTGGACAGCCACAGCTGATTGAACAACCTGTCACCTAAATTACCAAGTCCTCAATGAGTAGAATCAGGTGCAACAACAACAACAACAACAACAACAACAACAACAATATGAGGAGAGGGACACAGTGTACTAGCTGATCTCCCAGTTGTCACAGTTTGGCCTTGTGTTCCACATAGCCTATATCAGTATTTGAGTATGTTTCCCGCGCACGTTAGTTGCTTTCACGTCATCTTTGAAATCGCTCCTCCCTAGTCCCCTAGAACGAGCGCCCTCCCCTTTGCAACGCCTCCGAACATATAACAGAGGCGCGCTTTCTGTGCCGCCGGCCTCAATCAGGTCGACCAAACGCAGATAATAGCGCACCGCGCACCGGCGCTGAAATCATTCATTCACT
>NC_140027.1:13076332-13091332 GCF_964263955.1 Coregonus lavaretus | reverse complement strand
TATTCTGAACGGAGACAAGTCTGCTCGCTGGGCCGTTCGCTTTTGGAGCAAAAACACGGCTCCGTCGGTGACTTTTGGGCCGATATAGGCGAACAGAAAACACAAGTGAAAGAGCATTTGGCCAGCCCAGAGAAGCCGAGCTGGTTGGCTTGAGTCTACATGGTTCTCATGTCGCGTTTAAGGCCAGCCCCCTGCTCGGTGTGGAGCTTCAATAGCGCAGAACAGCGTCTACAGCAAACTACTCCTCGCAGACCGTGTGTGTGTGTGTGTACCGGACCAAACGACAGACAGACATGGCAGAAGTCGCACCAGCACCCGCCGCCGCCGCGCCGGCAAAGGCACCCAAGAAGAAGGCAGCAGCCAAGGCCAAGAAAGCGGGACCCAGCGTAGGCGAGCTCATCGTCAAGGCTGTGACCGCTTCCAAGGAGAGGAGCGGCGTGTCCCTGGCCGCACTCAAGAAGACGCTGGCGGCAGGCGGCTACGACGTGGAGAAGAACAACTCCCGCGTCAAGATCGCAGTCAAGAGCCTCGTCACCAAGGGTACCCTGGTCCAGACCAAGGGCACCGGTGCATCCGGCTCCTTCAAGCTCAACAAGAAAGCCGTCGAGGCGAAGAAGCCCGCCAAGAAAGCCGCAGTCCCCAAAGTAAAGAAGGTGGCCGCCAAGAAGCCCGCCGCGGCGAAGAAGCCCAAGAAGGTAGCAGCCAAGAAGGCCGTCGCCGCAAAGAAGTCCCCCAAGAAGGCCAAGAAGCCCGCTACACCCAAAAAGGCCGCCAAGAGCCCCAAGAAGGTGAAGAAGCCCGCCGCAGCGGCCAAGAAGGCAGCCAAGAGCCCCAAGAAGGCTACAAAGGCAGCCAAGCCCAAAGCCGCCAAGCCCAAGGCAGCCAAGGCCAAGAAGGCAGCCCCCAAGAAGAAGTAAACCTATTACAAACAGTGTTCTACTCGATACATGTTGTACCACAAAAGGCTCTTTTAAGAGCCACCCACCTCTTTCCATAGAAAGCGCATTGATTTCCATGTACTACCTGTCGTGGAAAAGAAATTACGCACACTAGGCTACTTTTACGCACACAACATTGTCCCACTCTGGGTGTGTGCGAAGGGAGAGGCATATAATAGAGGGCCAAAATGGCTCAGAAATTCGACCTCACGAGTGCACCCTCACCAGCCATTTTTATATATGAGCCACTGGGCTATTCCCGTTCAGAGGCAGGCTGCTGTGATGTGTTACAAGTGCCATGTAATAACAATAACAATACTATAGTGGCTTCGAATTGAAACTCACGAGTGCACCCTCAACAGCCATTTTTATATATGAGCCACTGGGCTATTCCCGTTCAGAGGCAGGCTGCTGTGATGTGTTACAAGTGCCATGTAATAACAATAACAATACTATAGTGGCTTCGATTTCAAACTCAAGAGTGCACCCTCACCAGCTGTTTGTTTCCCATTTGGAGAGAAATAATGTGTGGATGTCATTTCGGACATTTTGGCGCTCACGCGAAATGACACAAAGTAACAAAGTCGGAGGGAAACAAAGTAGCCTCTCACTCGCTGCCTGTGGGTGGGAACCGGCTTAGGGCTGTCTGTCTGTCCATCTGTCTGTCCCTCGCTCCAATTGGATAAGGCCACACCGGCCCGGTGGCCAATCGTTGCCTCTTGTGGCGAGGTATATGTACGGCTCTCGAAGTGGCGAGCGGCTCATTCAGACTTTCTGTGACTTTCTCAAGCTACCAATATGAGCGGAAGAGGCAAAACCGGAGGCAAGGCCAGGGCGAAGGCAAAGACCCGTTCATCCCGTGCTGGCCTCCAGTTCCCCGTGGGCCGTGTGCACAGGCTGCTGCGCAAAGGCAACTACGCCGAGCGTGTGGGCGCTGGCGCACCAGTCTACCTGGCCGCCGTACTCGAGTACCTGACTGCTGAGATCCTGGAGTTGGCCGGCAACGCTGCCCGTGACAACAAGAAGACTCGTATCATCCCCCGTCACCTGCAACTGGCCGTCCGTAACGACGAGGAGCTGAACAAACGATTAGTTACCGGAGTGTAACTCCAGTTCTATGAGTGGAGCGGAGCCCCATAGGGGAGCTATGCTCCTAGTGGTTTACCCTCTGCCCTAAGGCAGATGCAGCCTGAAGCAAAATTATGCACACACCTACAGCCAATAGGAGTACAGGTGTCCCTATATAAGGAACCCCGTTCCCTCAATCTGCCTCCCGAGATATTATCTTCAGCGAGACTAGAGAGGGTCGGTAGGGCCTTAAGTCCTATGGGGCTCCGCTCCACTCATAGAACTGGAGTTACACTCCGGTAACTAATCGTTCTATATCGTGGAGCTCCGCCCCATAGGGGAGCTATGCTCCTAGTGGTTTAAGGCGGAGCGAAACGCTCCAAAATGTACTCCCTGCCGAGCCTAACACTTCCCATTAAAAAATGAAAAGGTCAAGCCCAGCAATGGCTGCAACCAATTCCCGCAGTACTGCGACTAAAAACCCATCAGGGCGTCACAATATACCGCGTCATCGGTTATAGACCCGCCCCATCTAGCTCAATGACAATGTCAATGGCTATTGGGCAGATCAATAGAATAGACGCCGTGCTAATCTGACTAGCAGATAGCCGTGCCTCAATATTCTATGGAACAAAATATACCAGTCATACTAAACTGAACCTCAGATAGATGACCTCACATTCTGTCCACTCAATACATGTTTCTATATGCTGACACTGTCAGCCAGGAGACATGCCACAGAATATGCTCTTCATCCGAAGCGGACCTGATAGAGACCAGTCTATCATCCTGCTTCTCCCTCCTCTACCTCAAGATTCCCCTTCAGCTGTGCTGAGTGCAATCGAGATTGGAGTTTAAAAGGCTTATTCTTGACATAAGTCTTCCTAACCAGAGCGGACCTGATTGGAACCTGTCCAAGGTCCTGCTCTGTCCTCCTTTTCTAGCTCAAGAACGCCTTTCAGCTCTGCTGAAATTCGATCGAACAAAAGAGTTAGAAAACATGTCCATAATATGTTACTTCTAATAAAAGCGGACTTATGAACTTATTCACAATCCTGCTTTCTTTCTCTATTCTGCTCATGATCTCCCTTCAGCCACGCTGAGTACAGACCGAGCCAAAGAGTTAGAAGACATATCCAACAGATAGAAACGGATAAAAGGAGACGGTGTCGACCATGACGCTGCTCTACAAATATCCTCTACCTCTGTTCCTCTGAAAAGAGCAGTAGAAGCTGCTACTCCACGAGTGGAGTGCGCTCTAATACCCTGAGGCGGTTGTTGCCCCGCCGCCTCGTACGCCGTCTCAATGCCTTCACAAAGCCAATGAGACAAACGCTGTTTTGAAAGTGGTCTACCCAATGCAGCCGCACCGTGACACACAAACAGCTGAGGCGATGACCTAACCGCCGCTGTGCGCCTAACGTAACACGCCAAAGCGCGTACTGGGCACAGACAGTGAAGCTTTTCCTCACTCCTCTCCCCATGGGGAGGGGGATGAAAAGCCCACAATTCCACGATCTGCGATCTATATGCACTGTTAATAACCTTCGGCACAAATGCCGGGTTAGGACGTAACACCGCTCTGCTCAAATCGCCATTAATGGCAAGGCAGTCGGGTCTCGTCGACAGTGCACACAAATCGCTGACTCGTTTAGCAGTAGTCAAGGTGAGCAACAGCGCCGTCTTGATAGACAGCATCTTGAGGGGTATTTGATTCAATGGCTCGAACGGCGACTTACATAGCGCTTCGAGAACCAATGCCAAATCCCACTTGGGCAGCGTAGCTCTAGGTCTTGGCCTAAGCCGTTGCGTTCCCAATAGGAAACGTTTCACTAAAGGGTGACTGAAAACACTTTTTCCGTTAAAACCTTCATGACCAGCTGAAATTGCCGCTGCAAACACTCGAATAGTGGAGGGCGATTTCTGCTTATCAAACATAGACTGTAGGAATGAGAGCACACTCTCTACCTGACAGCTCATGGGGTCCACGTCCTGTGTATCACACCATCGTGAGAAAACGTTCCATCTGCTGGTATACACCCTAGAAGTGGAACCGGCTCTTGCGCCCTGTATTGTTCTGATCACTGCATCAGACAACCCACGGCGCTTTAACCTGTCCCATTCAGGAACCAAGCCTTCAGTGGTTGGCCGATTATGGGCCATTGCCCTATCGAGCCTCCCGCCTGAGTCAACGCGTCTCGTTGATGTGGAATTGGCCAGGGTGGCGCAATCAACATCTGACTCATCTCTGCAAACCACGGAGCCCCCGGGCGATCGGGCGCTATCAGTATCACTGACAGCTCCTCTGACCTCACCCTGGCTAGCAGTGGGAGAATGCAAGACAGCGGAGGGAATGCATACAGGAGAACTTTCGGCCACAGGTAGTGCGCGAATGCGTCTCTTCCCAATGGCGGTTCGTCCTGGTTTCTCAGAGAGAACCATAGGGGACACTGCGCGTTCACACGTGACGCGAACAGGTCCACCTCGGCTCTCCCGAATTGTTCCCAAATCTGTAGAACAATGTCCGGGTGCAGACACCACTCGTCGTCTCGAGGACCCCCTCTTGACATGAGGTCTGCCCCTACGTTCAAGTAGCCCGGAATGTGTGCTGCTCTCAACGAGCGAAGGTGCTTGTGAGCCCACAGCCACAATTCCACTGCCGCCCGATGAAGGGCAGGAGACCTGACCCCTCCCTGGCGGTTTATGTGAGCTACTGTGGTTCGGTTGTCTGACCAGACCAACACATCGCGACCCCGAAGGGTAGACGCGAAGTGGGTCAAGACCAGTCGCACCGTTTCCAACTCTAGGAGGTTGATGTGACGACCTGATTGAGGCCATGCACCTCCTATCGCTTGAGACTGACATGTCCCTCCCCATCCAGTCAGAGAGGCATCTGTAAACACTGGAATGTAGGATGACACCTTGCCCATCGGGACTCCGTGCGTGAGAACGCACGGGTTCCGCCAATAGTCCAGGTCTGCTCTTAGCGAGAGAGGAACCACCACCAACCGATGACGTTGACGCACTGGGTCTAGTCTTAGTTGGGCGAACCACCGCTGTGCTTTGCGCATGTGCAGAAGCCCTAGCGGGACCACAGAGTGGGCTGCCGACATGAGACCCAAAAGTGACATGATCGATAGCGCCGTTACTGTGTGATTCGGACGACACTTCCTCAGGGCTAGTAACAATGCTGCCCTTCGAGGGTCCGAAATTCGCGCCCTCATCATTACAGTGTCTAGCTGTAGTCCCAGGTAGACAATCTGATGACTGGGCCAGGGTGCGCTCTTTTTCCAATTCACAGCAAACCCCAGACGCGTGAGATGAATCACTGTCTGTGTCGTGTGTGTGAACGCCAGCTCTGCTGACGGGGCGAGAATCAGCAGGTCGTCTAGGTAGGCTAATAGCCTTATCCCTTGACGACGCAGCGGTTCCAATGCCGCCTCCACACATTTGGAAAACGTTCGAGGTGCCAGGGCGTACCCAAACGGCATCCTCGTGAACTCGTACGCCACCCCTTGAAAGGCGAACCGCAGAAACTTTCTGTGGCGCGATTGTATCGGCACATGAAAGTACGCGTCCTTTAGGTCTATGCTTGTACAAAAATCTCCCTTCTGAACACATTCCAGTAGGCGTTTTGTCGTCAGCATTCGGAAGGGCCGTTTGGTTATGCTCTCGTTGAGAATGCGTAAATCCAAAATCGGCCTCACTCCCCCCGTCTTTTTTGGCACTAGGAAATAGGGCGAGTAAAGCCCCTTGTTCCTTTGCTCTCGGGGAACTACTGTGACCGCCTCCTTCGCCAAAAGTTCCGTAATCTCTGATCTCAGAGCGGCTACTTTGTCTGGCGTTTTCATCACCGTTTCCACCACTCCCTTGAACGGGGGTGGGGTCCGATGGAATTGGAGGGCATAACCCTTCTCTAACGTCTGTTCTAGCCAGCGTGAGAGGGTACAGCTTCGACGCCACTGCCAGCAATGCAGAGACAGCGGGTGCGCACGAAGCTGTGGTGCGTCCAGTAGGAAGGACCTGTATTCCTCTATGGCCCTCGCCGCCGCTATTCCCCAGCACTGGGTTGGTGGAATAGCCCAAGTCGGGCCCCCCTTGAAAGGGAGAGGATACGTCAGCTCGTTCTGGGTGAGTCGGGGGCTTTGATACGTTGGTTACGACCGTAACTCCAGTAATCTTGCCCTCCAGGAACGCAGCACGGGTCTGAACTGCGCTGTCTGAGGTACTGGCCTGAGACAGAGCGCTCTGCCCGGAAAGCGATTGCGTCATCATGTCATTGTCTGACTGAGACTGCCGCTTAACATGAGACTCATCCTTTACAGAATTCAATAGAATCTGAAAGGTGTGATCTCTGACTGACACCACACGGTGGTGCCACAATGCCTCTTTACTGGTCTTAGGCGACTGTTCAACGACACACTCAATATGTGGTGAGCTGCGCTCATAGCCATGGGCATTGACACGTTCAGAATAATTCGGAGGCGTCCATACCTTGGTTATACCTGTAACCCTGGTATTCCCGCTCTCCGTGAACGTCGCACGGGTCTGATCTGCGCTGACTGAGGCATTAGCCTGCAGCAAGGCGTCATTCCCGGCTAGCGGCTGCGTCTTCATGTCACATTGGGACAGAGACAGCTGCCTGCTGAATGTGAGGTATCCTGAGATAAGCCAAGACGGTGTCTTGGTATCTTTCCTCCCTTCACCTCCTGTGTGCGTTCAGCTCTGCACCTCTGGTGGGCTGAACTACGCTCAGTGTGGTGAGTATTAGCGCGTTCAGAAAGAAGTGGGGGCGCCGATACACTGGGAAACTTCGTCACCGTGGTAATCGGGCCCTCCGTGAACGCAGCATGGGTCTGAATCGCACTAACCGAGACCTTAGTCTGCGATAGTGCGCCATCCCCAACTAGCGGCTGCGTCATCATGTCTCCTGACTGAGACTGCAGCCTGCTATGAGAGGCACTCACTACAGTACTCCTTGGAGTCTGTAATGTGAGTTCTCTTTGAGATAAACCAAGACGGCGTCTAGGTATTATTCCTCCTTTCACCTCCTGTGTGCGTTCAGCTCTGCACCCCTGGTGGGCTGAACTACACTCAGTGTGGTGAGCCTGGGCGCGTTCAGGAAAAGGTGGGGGCGCCGATACACTGGGCACCTTCGTGACCGTGGTAATCGGGCCCTTCTTGAACGCAGCATGGGTCTGGGTCGTACTAACAGAGACCTTAGTCTGTGATAGTGCGCCACCCCCAATGTGGTTATTATCAGCGCGTTCTGAGAGAAACGGGGGCGCCGATACGTGGTTACGCCCGTAACCGTAGTAATCAGGCCCTCCGTGAACGCAGCACGGGTCTGAACTGCACTGACTGAGGCGTTAGCCTGAGACAGAGCGCCGTCCCGGATAGCGGTCGCGTCATCATGCCATTATCTGGCTGAGACTGCAGCCTGCTATGTGAGACACTCACTACGGCACTCCTAGGAGTCTGTAAAGTGAGGTCCTATAAGGTACACTTAATACCTTTTATATACCTGCCTTATGTGTGCATTCAGCAACGCACCATGGTGGGCTGAGCTGCACTCATAGTGGTAAGAGAGAGAGCGAGAGTGAGGAAGGTCGAACGCTCTCGGATGTATTATGGAAAAGGGGGCTCTTTCTTGACAGTGTCAAGTAGAGACAACTCTTTATTACACACATCAACAAAAAACATTCTCCTCCATACACTCAACGGTAGAGTGGGGGGGGACAGTGGGCTCGGTCACAGCAGGCGCTGTGCCGTCTTCCGTTCTCTCCCCCTCGCCTGTCATAAACGGCGTCTCTTCTGGCCGCCCTTCGGGTGATGCCAGGATGACGCTTTAATGACCTCTCTCGCCGGCACCTCTGGCGCTGCAGGGGGGGGGCGAGGCCCGCTCCCTTGCTGCTGGAGGCCGCCGTCTGACGCCAAGCTGTAGCGAGAGTAACGGCCGCCCTTCCTCATATCCACTTCCGGGTTGGAGGGAATGGGGGGCAGCTTAATCTCCCGCTGTTTAGCAGCCCACTCAATGAGACCTGAGAATTCAGGCACAGAGAGGCTGTGGCGTCATCATCCAGGGATGTAATGACCTCACAATTTCCCGAAGGAAAAGGGGTGTTAAACATCTGGGTCAGTGTAATGAATTGTTCCAATAGAATATTCATTTCTTCCCCAATAGCCCTGTCATCTCCTGAGTCAGTGCCCTCAGATGATGCCTCAGCTGAGACTAACACTGATAGCACATCCTCAAGAGGAATATCCTCCCTAAAAATGCCCAATGCTGCTTCCACTCCTTCAAAAAAGGAGGGCGCAGCTGGCGCATAGTGGGGGATTGATGAAGCTGTCCCTGGCGTGCTGTGCCTCTCAACCCACGAAACAGTGTCGGGGGGGGTCGACAGCCGCCAAGGGGAACAGCGACATTGAGCTCTGAAAAGAGCTTTTGTTAAATGCTTACCTTGGATAAGCTAGGTGTGCTCATTGTAGGAAGACGTTGATGGCTGGATATCAACGACGAGATCTTCCTGAGTCTTCTATGGCTTCTTCAATTCTAGTCCAGTCGCTGAAGATAATGGGAGGCAGATTGAGGGAACGGGGTTCCTTATATAGGGACACCTGTACTCCTATTGGCTGTAGGTGTGTGCATAATTTTGCTTCAGGCTGCATCTGCCTTAGGGCAGAGGGTAAACCACTAGGAGCATAGCTCCCCTATGGGGCGGAGCTCCACGATATAGAACTGCTCGGCGGTGTGACCATCGCTCAGGGTGGTGTGCTGCCCAACATCCAGGCAGTCCTACTCCCCAAGAAGACCGAGAAGGCAGTCAAAGCCAAGTAAATTCGCTACTGCGACTTCAACTTGACTACTCAACCCCCAAAGGCTCTTTTAAGAGCCAACCACCTAGCTCTCCAAAAGCGCAAAGTACCTTTCTATGACCGCAATACATTGAGTGGGTGTATACACAACTATTTCGACATTCTGTGCCCACATGAGGCCTTGCATGAACAACAACACCTACTTGGCCTCATTTGCCATAGCAGGCTAGCATTAGATGATACGTGCCTATAAGCTGTCACTCTTGACTTTGGCGACTATTATTGCGCGTAAAGGGCCGGCGGCGTCCTATTGCGCGCGCACCGGGAGTTTGAGTTTTGGAGAGGCCGGGCCTCCCGTCCAATGGCCAACGGAGGAGGCCTGCGAAACGGGCCAATCGGGGTGGTGGGGAGATGGTGTCCAATCAGCAGGCGCCACTGCCGGCTTTATAAACTTCACATAGGCATTTCGAGGCTATACTCCCGACTGTCAGAGCAGCGCCATGGCCAGAACCAAGCAAACCGCTCGCAAATCCACCGGTGGCAAAGCCCCCAGGAAGCAGCTCGCCACTAAGGCTGCTCGCAAGAGTGCCCCGGCCACCGGCGGTGTGAAGAAGCCTCACCGTTACAGGCCCGGCACCGTGGCTCTGAGAGAGATCCGTCGTTACCAGAAGTCCACTGAGCTACTCATCCGCAAGCTGCCCTTCCAGCGCCTGGTGCGAGAAATCGCCCAGGACTTCAAGACCGACCTGCGCTTCCAGAGCTCCGCCGTGATGGCCCTACAGGAGGCTAGCGAGGCTTACCTGGTCGGCCTGTTCGAGGACACCAACCTGTGCGCCATCCACGCCAAGCGGGTGACCATCATGCCCAAGGACATCCAGCTGGCCCGCCGTATTCGCGGAGAGCGCGCATAAATGAGGATGACCTGAACTCGGGAGAAAAGGACACCTCAGACAGCCGCAAAGCCACTCAGGATCCGGAGGAAGAGGCTCCTCGCAGTAAGAAGAACAAGCAGGAGTCTCCATCTCAGGACTACGAGGAGAAATAGTCACGCTGCATCCTTTCTTCTCTCTATCCTCTTCCTCCCCTGCGTAGCCCCTAACAGTCCTCTGAGCAGAGGGAGAAAGGACTTTACCTCCCTTCACTGAGCCCCTCTTCTCTTCTTGCACACTCACTCCCTCACTAATGCCACGAGTAGCTCTATGATCCAGCCTGTTATCCCTTCCATGGCCAGGGGTGGCGCTGTGAGCTCAGCTGCGCACAGAAGAGAAACACAATTCTGACATTTTGACGCTACGGCGTCTCAAAATGAACAATCAGTACTATTGACGCTTTTTCAAAAAAGAAATTAAACGAAGGTCTTTTAAGGGATTATGCAAGCACACTTGTTCGTTTCGGCTAGCCGAGTTCGGCTAAGCGCCAGCCAAAGTTAAGCATGCTGACGCCTTAAGGGCGTCTTCTAACCCAGGAGCCACGTCAAACCTCCCCCTAACTCACCTCTGGTTGTTATGGTGTTTGTTTAGGACAGTTTCCGGTTGTTACGTTTAGTTTTGGGGTTGTTGTTTAGCTCAAAAGGGTCAATGCACTGTTAAGGTATAATGTCACAAAAACAACGCACCATGGTGTTACTGCTGCTGTACTGGGTGTAGATTTGTGTCCTTTTTATATATCTTTTTTTACTCGCTTTGTTTTCTAGAGGTAGAACAACACAGTGGTACTGGTCACATTTATGTTTTCCCGTAATCGTAAGGATAAGCTTGTAGCGTAGGTAGTGGTCCTCTGTAGCTCAGCTGGTAGAGCACGGCGCTTGTAACGCCAAGGTAGTGGGTTCGATCCCCGGGACCACCTATACACAAAAAAAATGTATGCACGCATGACTGTAAGTCGCTTTGGATAAAAGCGTCTGCTAAATGGCATATTATTATTTATTATTAACTCGAATATCCCCCAAAGGCTCTTTTAAGAGCCACCTCCATATTTCCATCAAAAAGGCACAATTGTTCCATGTATACACGCACCTCTACATTAGCCACCATGTATGTTGTTCACTAACACGTCTAAAAGCTACGTATTGCACCTTTTTAGTTGCCTGAAGTCTAGCTTCAATGTTTGTGTGTGTGTATATACACAACCATCTGGCATCATCCACTTCCTTTGAACTATATAGTAACACAGTAAAATGCTTTACAAAGGAGGGGAAAAAGAAACGAGTGATAATATAGGCCGAATAGTAACAAGAATTGTGTTCAGATGAATAATTGACACTATTAGTTGTGTGTAATAATAGCCTTGCATGCAGTCCAGAAAAAACATTGCATGCCAACTTACTTTGAAAGTCCCATGTTGCAGTGCTGCTGAGAGACTCATGCAGAGGCCCAAACTTTACAATGGAGCACGGAGGCCATCTTGTGGTTAAATGTGGGTACTGCACCTCATGGTGAGTCCCTTTCAGCATTTGCTCTTTAGGCCAGCGTTTCCCAAACGCGGTCCTGGGGTCCACAAGGGGTGCGCGTTTTGCGTTTTGCCCTAGCACTCCACAACTGATTCTAATACTCCCAGCTTGATGATGATGAGTTGATTATTTGAATCAGCTGTGTAGTGCTAGGGCAAAAACTCCCAAAATGTGGCCCGAGTTTGGGAAACCCTGCTTTAGGCTAATACTAGCCTATTAGGATGACTTGGTTCGATCGCTTTAATGGCAACTGCTGAACTCTGGTTTCACTAATTACTTGTCCCAGGTCACCATTATGAATCCAATAGCAAAACAAATGTTTCAAAATAGCTCAATAGTGAAAAAAGGCCAGGAAATGATGGGTTCTCAGCAATATTTCACCAACAACCAATCACTATTCACGCATAGACATTAGGATCATCAACAAATATTCCTAAGTCATACTACAAAAGGGTTGTAACGAAATGGATTTGTCTGTTCAATGCAAGTTCAACGTCAAAGAAAAAGTGCATCACCACAACAAACGTGTCTTTAGATACACTGTAAAAAATGACTTTGTGGAATGTACTCAAGCTATTACAGTCAACAAAAGCACACGTCATATTGTTGAGTAGATCTTTTTGCTTGTTTTTATGAGTAGATAAGCTTGAGTAAGTTGAGTTGATGTGGTCCAATACATTGAGTAAAGATGATAGAGACGTAAAAAGGATTATATTACGTTGATTCGACTCAAATAGACATTGTGTTATTTTACCTGAATGATTCATCCTATTATGTATTTAGACCAACTTACTTTGGATTCACTCAATCACATCCCTTAAGAGAAAAGGTATCCGGACACCGGGAATCCATTTATTTAAACATCAACGGTTTGCAAAACATCTGTTATTATGAGTTGACAAATTACGTAATTGCAATCAACACTGCAGGTAAATCATGATTGCTGCAGGTAGGCAACACCGTAGAAATAGGAACTACAACACTAACAACAAGTGACATTTACTCCTGATGTAATAAATAAATATAAATAAATAATTGGTCATTTAGCAGACGCTCTTATCCAGAGCGACTTACAGGAGCAAATAGGGTTAAGTGCCTTGCTCAAGGGCACATCGACAGATTTTTCACCTAGTCGGCTCGGGGATTAGAACCAGCGACCTTTCGGTTACTGGCACAATGCTCTTAACCACTAAGCTACCTGACTGACCTGTTGCAACCTCTACAACCACTGTGCTTATTATTTGACCCTGCTGGTCATCTATGAACGTTTGAACATCTTGGAGAAAAATGTGTGAAACCACTGCCTATATGAGGAGCTGTCGTTGTTTGTTTTATTACCACATACTTATGGAAATTGCACCGGTTGAGAGATGATGGCTCTCTTGTGCCTACGGTGAAGGGTACTTCTGATCCAGCAGGTGGTGCTAAGATCCCTCCCTATATGACTTGAATGATGAGTTGATTTATTCCTTATAGCTCCTAATGATTTTAAGGCCAGTGTTGGCAAACATTACTTGTGCTCCAGCAGGTGGCCATGACATCCCTCCCTATATGACTTGACTGACCAGTTAGTTGATGGACTCCTTATAGCTCCTAAATTTAATGATTTTAAGGCCAGTGTTGGCAAACATGACTTCTGCTCCAGCAGGTGGCCATGAAATCCCCCCCTATATGACTTGACTGACCAGGTAGTTGATGGACTCCTTATAGCTCTTAATGATCTCAAGTGTCTGTGTTTTTATGTGGTTAGGAGTTTTGCTCACTGCGTGTCCCCCTTCCATTTCAGTGTTTCCCAACTCCAGCGGTAGAGTAGGCTACCCCCAACAGGACCCATTTTTCTTGTAGGCCTGGACAGCCACAGCTGATTGAACAACCTGTCACCTAAATTACCAAGTCCTCAATGAGTAGAATCAGGTGCAACAACAACAACAACAACAACAACAACAACAACAATATGAGGAGAGGGACACAGTGTACTAGCTGATCTCCCAGTTGTCACAGTTTGGCCTTGTGTTCCACATAGCCTATATCAGTATTTGAGTATGTTTCCCGCGCACGTTAGTTGCTTTCACGTCATCTTTGAAATCGCTCCTCCCTAGTCCCCTAGAACGAGCGCCCTCCCCTTTGCAACGCCTCCGAACATATAACAGAGGCGCGCTTTCTGTGCCGCCGGCCTCAATCAGGTCGACCAAACGCAGATAATAGCGCACCGCGCACCGGCGCTGAAATCATTCATTCACTTGAACTCAACTAGCGAACACACCATGTCCGGAAGAGGCAAAGGCGGCAAGGGACTCGGAAAAGGAGGCGCCAAGCGTCACCGCAAAGTTCTCCGCGATAACATCCAGGGAATCACCAAACCCGCTATCCGCCGTCTGGCTCGCCGCGGCGGCGTGAAGCGTATTTCCGGTCTGATCTACGAGGAGACCCGCGGTGTCCTGAAGGTGTTCCTGGAGAACGTGATCCGTGACGCAGTCACCTACACCGAGCACGCCAAGAGGAAGACCGTTACCGCCATGGACGTGGTCTACGCTCTGAAACGTCAGGGACGCACCCTGTACGGTTTCGGCGGTTAAACCCACTCTCTTCGGAACCTCAACACCCCGACTCGAACCCAAAGGCTCTTTTAAGAGCCACCCACATCCGCTTAAAATGGGCCCATTCCATGTAGTGTTATATATAACAACAAATGTTTAGTATGCAATTTAGTAAGAAAGTATGAGCCACTTCGAGTGGACAGGGAGTATTAATTAGAGGATTCTAATGTCCCGTCCACTTTTAGCGCACAGAGGGAGGCCTATATCTGACAGTGGCAAAGTGTAAGAACGTTATTATTTTGGGTCAAGCAATAGTGGAATTTGGACAACATAAAGCCACCACGAGTCGGTAGACGTGGCTCGAAAAGAGGGGGACAGCGCGCACACACACACACACACAGTCCAAAATGGGAGCCCTATGTCTGACGGTGCCAAAGTGGGCAATTCTATCACCAGCATTATTTGGCACAACAATCGTGCCATTTGGACACCTATTAAAGCCCCCCTTTTGAAACACACAATTCCCCATCGGTCACAGAGCATAGGCTATAGAGAGGAGGGAGGGAGGGAGGGAGGGAGGGAGGGAGGGAGGGAGGGAGGGAGGGAGGGAGGGAGGGAGGGAGGGAGCAAGCAAGCAAGCAGGGGAGTGTCTACGGCCGCTGACTTTGCTTAGCTTCCTCTTCATAAGACGGGTAAGCGCCCTTCACCCCCTCATTCGTTTCTGAGAAGCAACGAGACATCATCATGCCCGAGCC
Source organism: Coregonus lavaretus (assembly GCF_964263955.1). Taxonomy (NCBI): domain Eukaryota; kingdom Metazoa; phylum Chordata; class Actinopteri; order Salmoniformes; family Salmonidae; genus Coregonus; species Coregonus lavaretus. Next base: position 13,076,769 of record NC_140027.1, on the reverse strand, counting down.
AGCAAAGTCAGCGCCCAAGAAGGGCTCCAAGAAAGCCGTCACCAAGACCGCAGGGAAGGGCGGCAAGAAGCGCAGAAAGTCCAGGAAGGAGAGTTACGCCATCTACGTGTACAAAGTCCTGAAGCAGGTCCACCCCGACACCGGCATCTCCTCCAAGGCCATGGGAATCATGAACTCCTTCGTGAACGACATCTTCGAGCGTATCGCCGGAGAGTCCTCTCGCCTGGCCCACTACAACAAGCGTTCTACCATCACCTCCAGGGAGATCCAGACCGCGGTGCGCCTGCTGCTCCCCGGTGAACTTGCCAAACACGCCGTGTCCGAGGGCACCAAGGCCGTAACCAAGTACACCAGCTCCAAGTAAACAGCGCATTTGGACTGCTCTACTAACCCAAAGGCTCTTTTAAGAGCCACCCACTCTGTCAGTAAAAAAAGCA
>NC_140027.1:13066332-13071332 GCF_964263955.1 Coregonus lavaretus | reverse complement strand
CTCGCTGCCTGTGGGTGGGAACCGGCTTAGGGCTGTCTGTCTGTCCATCTGTCTGTCCCTCGCTCCAATTGGATAAGGCCACACCGGCCCGGTGGCCAATCGTTGCCTCTTGTGGCGAGGTATATGTACGGCTCTCGAAGTGGCGAGCGGCTCATTCAGACTTTCTGTGACTTTCTCAAGCTACCAATATGAGCGGAAGAGGCAAAACCGGAGGCAAGGCCAGGGCGAAGGCAAAGACCCGTTCATCCCGTGCTGGCCTCCAGTTCCCCGTGGGCCGTGTGCACAGGCTGCTGCGCAAAGGCAACTACGCCGAGCGTGTGGGCGCTGGCGCACCAGTCTACCTGGCCGCCGTACTCGAGTACCTGACTGCTGAGATCCTGGAGTTGGCCGGCAACGCTGCCCGTGACAACAAGAAGACTCGTATCATCCCCCGTCACCTGCAACTGGCCGTCCGTAACGACGAGGAGCTGAACAAACTGCTCGGCGGTGTGACCATCGCTCAGGGTGGTGTGCTGCCCAACATCCAGGCAGTCCTACTCCCCAAGAAGACCGAGAAGGCAGTCAAAGCCAAGTAAATTCGCTACTGCGACTTCAACTTGACTACTCAACCCCCAAAGGCTCTTTTAAGAGCCAACCACCTAGCTCTCCAAAAGCGCAAAGTACCTTTCTATGACCGCAATACATTGAGTGGGTGTATACACAACTATTTCGACATTCTGTGCCCACATGAGGCCTTGCATGAACAACAACACCTACTTGGCCTCATTTGCCATAGCAGGCTAGCATTAGATGATACGTGCCTATAAGCTGTCACTCTTGACTTTGGCGACTATTATTGCGCGTAAAGGGCCGGCGGCGTCCTATTGCGCGCGCACCGGGAGTTTGAGTTTTGGAGAGGCCGGGCCTCCCGTCCAATGGCCAACGGAGGAGGCCTGCGAAACGGGCCAATCGGGGTGGTGGGGAGATGGTGTCCAATCAGCAGGCGCCACTGCCGGCTTTATAAACTTCACATAGGCATTTCGAGGCTATACTCCCGACTGTCAGAGCAGCGCCATGGCCAGAACCAAGCAAACCGCTCGCAAATCCACCGGTGGCAAAGCCCCCAGGAAGCAGCTCGCCACTAAGGCTGCTCGCAAGAGTGCCCCGGCCACCGGCGGTGTGAAGAAGCCTCACCGTTACAGGCCCGGCACCGTGGCTCTGAGAGAGATCCGTCGTTACCAGAAGTCCACTGAGCTACTCATCCGCAAGCTGCCCTTCCAGCGCCTGGTGCGAGAAATCGCCCAGGACTTCAAGACCGACCTGCGCTTCCAGAGCTCCGCCGTGATGGCCCTACAGGAGGCTAGCGAGGCTTACCTGGTCGGCCTGTTCGAGGACACCAACCTGTGCGCCATCCACGCCAAGCGGGTGACCATCATGCCCAAGGACATCCAGCTGGCCCGCCGTATTCGCGGAGAGCGCGCATAAATGAGGATGACCTGAACTCGAATATCCCCCAAAGGCTCTTTTAAGAGCCACCTCCATATTTCCATCAAAAAGGCACAATTGTTCCATGTATACACGCACCTCTACATTAGCCACCATGTATGTTGTTCACTAACACGTCTAAAAGCTACGTATTGCACCTTTTTAGTTGCCTGAAGTCTAGCTTCAATGTTTGTGTGTGTGTATATACACAACCATCTGGCATCATCCACTTCCTTTGAACTATATAGTAACACAGTAAAATGCTTTACAAAGGAGGGGAAAAAGAAACGAGTGATAATATAGGCCGAATAGTAACAAGAATTGTGTTCAGATGAATAATTGACACTATTAGTTGTGTGTAATAATAGCCTTGCATGCAGTCCAGAAAAAACATTGCATGCCAACTTACTTTGAAAGTCCCATGTTGCAGTGCTGCTGAGAGACTCATGCAGAGGCCCAAACTTTACAATGGAGCACGGAGGCCATCTTGTGGTTAAATGTGGGTACTGCACCTCATGGTGAGTCCCTTTCAGCATTTGCTCTTTAGGCCAGCGTTTCCCAAACGCGGTCCTGGGGTCCACAAGGGGTGCGCGTTTTGCGTTTTGCCCTAGCACTCCACAACTGATTCTAATACTCCCAGCTTGATGATGATGAGTTGATTATTTGAATCAGCTGTGTAGTGCTAGGGCAAAAACTCCCAAAATGTGGCCCGAGTTTGGGAAACCCTGCTTTAGGCTAATACTAGCCTATTAGGATGACTTGGTTCGATCGCTTTAATGGCAACTGCTGAACTCTGGTTTCACTAATTACTTGTCCCAGGTCACCATTATGAATCCAATAGCAAAACAAATGTTTCAAAATAGCTCAATAGTGAAAAAAGGCCAGGAAATGATGGGTTCTCAGCAATATTTCACCAACAACCAATCACTATTCACGCATAGACATTAGGATCATCAACAAATATTCCTAAGTCATACTACAAAAGGGTTGTAACGAAATGGATTTGTCTGTTCAATGCAAGTTCAACGTCAAAGAAAAAGTGCTTCACCACAACAAACGTGTCTTTAGATACACTGTAAAAAATGACTTTGTGGAATGTACTCAAGCTATTACAGTCAACAAAAGCACACGTCATATTGTTGAGTAGATCTTTTTGCTTGTTTTTATGAGTAGATAAGCTTGAGTAAGTTGAGTTGATGTGGTCCAATACATTGAGTAAAGATGATAGAGACGTAAAAAGGATTATATTACGTTGATTCGACTCAAATAGACATTGTGTTATTTTACCTGAATGATTCATCCTATTATGTATTTAGACCAACTTACTTTGGATTCACTCAATCACATCCCTTAAGAGAAAAGGTATCCGGACACCGGGAATCCATTTATTTAAACATCAACGGTTTGCAAAACATCTGTTATTATGAGTTGACAAATTACGTAATTGCAATCAACACTGCAGGTAAATCATGATTGCTGCAGGTAGGCAACACCGTAGAAATAGGAACTACAACACTAACAACAAGTGACATTTACTCCTGATGTAATAAATAAATATAAATAAATAATTGGTCATTTAGCAGACGCTCTTATCCAGAGCGACTTACAGGAGCAAATAGGGTTAAGTGCCTTGCTCAAGGGCACATCGACAGATTTTTCACCTAGTCGGCTCGGGGATTAGAACCAGCGACCTTTCGGTTACTGGCACAATGCTCTTAACCACTAAGCTACCTGACTGACCTGTTGCAACCTCTACAACCACTGTGCTTATTATTTGACCCTGCTGGTCATCTATGAACGTTTGAACATCTTGGAGAAAAATGTGTGAAACCACTGCCTATATGAGGAGCTGTCGTTGTTTGTTTTATTACCACATACTTATGGAAATTGCACCGGTTGAGAGATGATGGCTCTCTTGTGCCTACGGTGAAGGGTACTTCTGATCCAGCAGGTGGTGCTAAGATCCCTCCCTATATGACTTGAATGATGAGTTGATTTATTCCTTATAGCTCCTAATGATTTTAAGGCCAGTGTTGGCAAACATTACTTGTGCTCCAGCAGGTGGCCATGACATCCCTCCCTATATGACTTGACTGACCAGTTAGTTGATGGACTCCTTATAGCTCCTAAATTTAATGATTTTAAGGCCAGTGTTGGCAAACATGACTTCTGCTCCAGCAGGTGGCCATGAAATCCCCCCCTATATGACTTGACTGACCAGGTAGTTGATGGACTCCTTATAGCTCTTAATGATCTCAAGTGTCTGTGTTTTTATGTGGTTAGGAGTTTTGCTCACTGCGTGTCCCCCTTCCATTTCAGTGTTTCCCAACTCCAGCGGTAGAGTAGGCTACCCCCAACAGGACCCATTTTTCTTGTAGGCCTGGACAGCCACAGCTGATTGAACAACCTGTCACCTAAATTACCAAGTCCTCAATGAGTAGAATCAGGTGCAACAACAACAACAACAACAACAACAACAACAACAATATGAGGAGAGGGACACAGTGTACTAGCTGATCTCCCAGTTGTCACAGTTTGGCCTTGTGTTCCACATAGCCTATATCAGTATTTGAGTATGTTTCCCGCGCACGTTAGTTGCTTTCACGTCATCTTTGAAATCGCTCCTCCCTAGTCCCCTAGAACGAGCGCCCTCCCCTTTGCAACGCCTCCGAACATATAACAGAGGCGCGCTTTCTGTGCCGCCGGCCTCAATCAGGTCGACCAAACGCAGATAATAGCGCACCGCGCACCGGCGCTGAAATCATTCATTCACTTGAACTCAACTAGCGAACACACCATGTCCGGAAGAGGCAAAGGCGGCAAGGGACTCGGAAAAGGAGGCGCCAAGCGTCACCGCAAAGTTCTCCGCGATAACATCCAGGGAATCACCAAACCCGCTATCCGCCGTCTGGCTCGCCGCGGCGGCGTGAAGCGTATTTCCGGTCTGATCTACGAGGAGACCCGCGGTGTCCTGAAGGTGTTCCTGGAGAACGTGATCCGTGACGCAGTCACCTACACCGAGCACGCCAAGAGGAAGACCGTTACCGCCATGGACGTGGTCTACGCTCTGAAACGTCAGGGACGCACCCTGTACGGTTTCGGCGGTTAAACCCACTCTCTTCGGAACCTCAACACCCCGACTCGAACCCAAAGGCTCTTTTAAGAGCCACCCACATCCGCTTAAAATGGGCCCATTCCATGTAGTGTTATATATAACAACAAATGTTTAGTATGCAATTTAGTAAGAAAGTATGAGCCACTTCGAGTGGACAGGGAGTATTAATTAGAGGATTCTAATGTCCCGTCCACTTTTAGCGCACAGAGGGAGGCCTATATCTGACAGTGGCAAAGTGTAAGAACGTTATTATTTTGGGTCAAGCAATAGTGGAATTTGGACAACATAAAGCCACCACGAGTCGGTAGACGTGGCTCGAAAAGAGGGGGACAGCGCGCACACACACACACACACAGTCCAAAATGGGAGCCCTATGTCTGACGGTGCCAAAGTGGGCAATTCTATCACCAGCATTATTTGG
>NC_140027.1:13056332-13061332 GCF_964263955.1 Coregonus lavaretus | reverse complement strand
CCAAGAAGGTAGCAGCCAAGAAGGCCGTCGCCGCAAAGAAGTCCCCCAAGAAGGCCAAGAAGCCCGCTACACCCAAAAAGGCCGCCAAGAGCCCCAAGAAGGTGAAGAAGCCCGCCGCAGCGGCCAAGAAGGCAGCCAAGAGCCCCAAGAAGGCTACAAAGGCAGCCAAGCCCAAAGCCGCCAAGCCCAAGGCAGCCAAGGCCAAGAAGGCAGCCCCCAAGAAGAAGTAAACCTATTACAAACAGTGTTCTACTCGATACATGTTGTACCACAAAAGGCTCTTTTAAGAGCCACCCACCTCTTTCCATAGAAAGCGCATTGATTTCCATGTACTACCTGTCGTGGAAAAGAAATTACGCACACTAGGCTACTTTTACGCACACAACATTGTCCCACTCTGGGTGTGTGCGAAGGGAGAGGCATATAATAGAGGGCCAAAATGGCTCAGAAATTCGACCTCACGAGTGCACCCTCACCAGCCATTTTTATATATGAGCCACTGGGCTATTCCCGTTCAGAGGCAGGCTGCTGTGATGTGTTACAAGTGCCATGTAATAACAATAACAATACTATAGTGGCTTCGAATTGAAACTCACGAGTGCACCCTCAACAGCCATTTTTATATATGAGCCACTGGGCTATTCCCGTTCAGAGGCAGGCTGCTGTGATGTGTTACAAGTGCCATGTAATAACAATAACAATACTATAGTGGCTTCGATTTCAAACTCAAGAGTGCACCCTCACCAGCTGTTTGTTTCCCATTTGGAGAGAAATAATGTGTGGATGTCATTTCGGACATTTTGGCGCTCACGCGAAATGACACAAAGTAACAAAGTCGGAGGGAAACAAAGTAGCCTCTCACTCGCTGCCTGTGGGTGGGAACCGGCTTAGGGCTGTCTGTCTGTCCATCTGTCTGTCCCTCGCTCCAATTGGATAAGGCCACACCGGCCCGGTGGCCAATCGTTGCCTCTTGTGGCGAGGTATATGTACGGCTCTCGAAGTGGCGAGCGGCTCATTCAGACTTTCTGTGACTTTCTCAAGCTACCAATATGAGCGGAAGAGGCAAAACCGGAGGCAAGGCCAGGGCGAAGGCAAAGACCCGTTCATCCCGTGCTGGCCTCCAGTTCCCCGTGGGCCGTGTGCACAGGCTGCTGCGCAAAGGCAACTACGCCGAGCGTGTGGGCGCTGGCGCACCAGTCTACCTGGCCGCCGTACTCGAGTACCTGACTGCTGAGATCCTGGAGTTGGCCGGCAACGCTGCCCGTGACAACAAGAAGACTCGTATCATCCCCCGTCACCTGCAACTGGCCGTCCGTAACGACGAGGAGCTGAACAAACTGCTCGGCGGTGTGACCATCGCTCAGGGTGGTGTGCTGCCCAACATCCAGGCAGTCCTACTCCCCAAGAAGACCGAGAAGGCAGTCAAAGCCAAGTAAATTCGCTACTGCGACTTCAACTTGACTACTCAACCCCCAAAGGCTCTTTTAAGAGCCAACCACCTAGCTCTCCAAAAGCGCAAAGTACCTTTCTATGACCGCAATACATTGAGTGGGTGTATACACAACTATTTCGACATTCTGTGCCCACATGAGGCCTTGCATGAACAACAACACCTACTTGGCCTCATTTGCCATAGCAGGCTAGCATTAGATGATACGTGCCTATAAGCTGTCACTCTTGACTTTGGCGACTATTATTGCGCGTAAAGGGCCGGCGGCGTCCTATTGCGCGCGCACCGGGAGTTTGAGTTTTGGAGAGGCCGGGCCTCCCGTCCAATGGCCAACGGAGGAGGCCTGCGAAACGGGCCAATCGGGGTGGTGGGGAGATGGTGTCCAATCAGCAGGCGCCACTGCCGGCTTTATAAACTTCACATAGGCATTTCGAGGCTATACTCCCGACTGTCAGAGCAGCGCCATGGCCAGAACCAAGCAAACCGCTCGCAAATCCACCGGTGGCAAAGCCCCCAGGAAGCAGCTCGCCACTAAGGCTGCTCGCAAGAGTGCCCCGGCCACCGGCGGTGTGAAGAAGCCTCACCGTTACAGGCCCGGCACCGTGGCTCTGAGAGAGATCCGTCGTTACCAGAAGTCCACTGAGCTACTCATCCGCAAGCTGCCCTTCCAGCGCCTGGTGCGAGAAATCGCCCAGGACTTCAAGACCGACCTGCGCTTCCAGAGCTCCGCCGTGATGGCCCTACAGGAGGCTAGCGAGGCTTACCTGGTCGGCCTGTTCGAGGACACCAACCTGTGCGCCATCCACGCCAAGCGGGTGACCATCATGCCCAAGGACATCCAGCTGGCCCGCCGTATTCGCGGAGAGCGCGCATAAATGAGGATGACCTGAACTCGAATATCCCCCAAAGGCTCTTTTAAGAGCCACCTCCATATTTCCATCAAAAAGGCACAATTGTTCCATGTATACACGCACCTCTACATTAGCCACCATGTATGTTGTTCACTAACACGTCTAAAAGCTACGTATTGCACCTTTTTAGTTGCCTGAAGTCTAGCTTCAATGTTTGTGTGTGTGTATATACACAACCATCTGGCATCATCCACTTCCTTTGAACTATATAGTAACACAGTAAAATGCTTTACAAAGGAGGGGAAAAAGAAACGAGTGATAATATAGGCCGAATAGTAACAAGAATTGTGTTCAGATGAATAATTGACACTATTAGTTGTGTGTAATAATAGCCTTGCATGCAGTCCAGAAAAAACATTGCATGCCAACTTACTTTGAAAGTCCCATGTTGCAGTGCTGCTGAGAGACTCATGCAGAGGCCCAAACTTTACAATGGAGCACGGAGGCCATCTTGTGGTTAAATGTGGGTACTGCACCTCATGGTGAGTCCCTTTCAGCATTTGCTCTTTAGGCCAGCGTTTCCCAAACGCGGTCCTGGGGTCCACAAGGGGTGCGCGTTTTGCGTTTTGCCCTAGCACTCCACAACTGATTCTAATACTCCCAGCTTGATGATGATGAGTTGATTATTTGAATCAGCTGTGTAGTGCTAGGGCAAAAACTCCCAAAATGTGGCCCGAGTTTGGGAAACCCTGCTTTAGGCTAATACTAGCCTATTAGGATGACTTGGTTCGATCGCTTTAATGGCAACTGCTGAACTCTGGTTTCACTAATTACTTGTCCCAGGTCACCATTATGAATCCAATAGCAAAACAAATGTTTCAAAATAGCTCAATAGTGAAAAAAGGCCAGGAAATGATGGGTTCTCAGCAATATTTCACCAACAACCAATCACTATTCACGCATAGACATTAGGATCATCAACAAATATTCCTAAGTCATACTACAAAAGGGTTGTAACGAAATGGATTTGTCTGTTCAATGCAAGTTCAACGTCAAAGAAAAAGTGCATCACCACAACAAACGTGTCTTTAGATACACTGTAAAAAATGACTTTGTGGAATGTACTCAAGCTATTACAGTCAACAAAAGCACACGTCATATTGTTGAGTAGATCTTTTTGCTTGTTTTTATGAGTAGATAAGCTTGAGTAAGTTGAGTTGATGTGGTCCAATACATTGAGTAAAGATGATAGAGACGTAAAAAGGATTATATTACGTTGATTCGACTCAAATAGACATTGTGTTATTTTACCTGAATGATTCATCCTATTATGTATTTAGACCAACTTACTTTGGATTCACTCAATCACATCCCTTAAGAGAAAAGGTATCCGGACACCGGGAATCCATTTATTTAAACATCAACGGTTTGCAAAACATCTGTTATTATGAGTTGACAAATTACGTAATTGCAATCAACACTGCAGGTAAATCATGATTGCTGCAGGTAGGCAACACCGTAGAAATAGGAACTACAACACTAACAACAAGTGACATTTACTCCTGATGTACTGACTGACCTGTTGCAACCTCTACAACCACTGTGCTTATTATTTGACCCTGCTGGTCATCTATGAACGTTTGAACATCTTGGAGAAAAATGTGTGAAACCACTGCCTATATGAGGAGCTGTCGTTGTTTGTTTTATTACCACATACTTATGGAAATTGCACCGGTTGAGAGATGATGGCTCTCTTGTGCCTACGGTGAAGGGTACTTCTGATCCAGCAGGTGGTGCTAAGATCCCTCCCTATATGACTTGAATGATGAGTTGATTTATTCCTTATAGCTCCTAATGATTTTAAGGCCAGTGTTGGCAAACATTACTTGTGCTCCAGCAGGTGGCCATGACATCCCTCCCTATATGACTTGACTGACCAGTTAGTTGATGGACTCCTTATAGCTCCTAAATTTAATGATTTTAAGGCCAGTGTTGGCAAACATGACTTCTGCTCCAGCAGGTGGCCATGAAATCCCCCCCTATATGACTTGACTGACCAGGTAGTTGATGGACTCCTTATAGCTCTTAATGATCTCAAGTGTCTGTGTTTTTATGTGGTTAGGAGTTTTGCTCACTGCGTGTCCCCCTTCCATTTCAGTGTTTCCCAACTCCAGCGGTAGAGTAGGCTACCCCCAACAGGACCCATTTTTCTTGTAGGCCTGGACAGCCACAGCTGATTGAACAACCTGTCACCTAAATTACCAAGTCCTCAATGAGTAGAATCAGGTGCAACAACAACAACAACAACAACAACAACAACAACAATATGAGGAGAGGGACACAGTGTACTAGCTGATCTCCCAGTTGTCACAGTTTGGCCTTGTGTTCCACATAGCCTATATCAGTATTTGAGTATGTTTCCCGCGCACTTTAGTTGCTTTCACGTCATCTTTGAAATCGCTCCTCCCTAGTCCCCTAGAACGAGCGCCCTCCCCTTTGCAACGCCTCCGAACATATAACAGAGGCGCGCTTTCTGTGCCGCCGGCCTCAATCAGGTCGACCAAACGCAGATAATAGCGCACCGCGCACCGGCGCTGAAATCATTCATTCACTTGAACTCAACTAGCGAACACACCATGTCCGGAAGAGGCAAAGGCGGCAAGGGACTCGGAAAAGGAGGCGCCAAGCGTCACCGCAAA
>NC_140027.1:13043832-13048832 GCF_964263955.1 Coregonus lavaretus | reverse complement strand
ATTATTGCGCGTAAAGGGCCGGCGGCGTCCTATTGCGCGCGCACCGGGAGTTTGAGTTTTGGAGAGGCCGGGCCTCCCGTCCAATGGCCAACGGAGGAGGCCTGCGAAACGGGCCAATCGGGGTGGTGGGGAGATGGTGTCCAATCAGCAGGCGCCACTGCCGGCTTTATAAACTTCACATAGGCATTTCGAGGCTATACTCCCGACTGTCAGAGCAGCGCCATGGCCAGAACCAAGCAAACCGCTCGCAAATCCACCGGTGGCAAAGCCCCCAGGAAGCAGCTCGCCACTAAGGCTGCTCGCAAGAGTGCCCCGGCCACCGGCGGTGTGAAGAAGCCTCACCGTTACAGGCCCGGCACCGTGGCTCTGAGAGAGATCCGTCGTTACCAGAAGTCCACTGAGCTACTCATCCGCAAGCTGCCCTTCCAGCGCCTGGTGCGAGAAATCGCCCAGGACTTCAAGACCGACCTGCGCTTCCAGAGCTCCGCCGTGATGGCCCTACAGGAGGCTAGCGAGGCTTACCTGGTCGGCCTGTTCGAGGACACCAACCTGTGCGCCATCCACGCCAAGCGGGTGACCATCATGCCCAAGGACATCCAGCTGGCCCGCCGTATTCGCGGAGAGCGCGCATAAATGAGGATGACCTGAACTCGAATATCCCCCAAAGGCTCTTTTAAGAGCCACCTCCATATTTCCATCAAAAAGGCACAATTGTTCCATGTATACACGCACCTCTACATTAGCCACCATGTATGTTGTTCACTAACACGTCTAAAAGCTACGTATTGCACCTTTTTAGTTGCCTGAAGTCTAGCTTCAATGTTTGTGTGTGTGTATATACACAACCATCTGGCATCATCCACTTCCTTTGAACTATATAGTAACACAGTAAAATGCTTTACAAAGGAGGGGAAAAAGAAACGAGTGATAATATAGGCCGAATAGTAACAAGAATTGTGTTCAGATGAATAATTGACACTATTAGTTGTGTGTAATAATAGCCTTGCATGCAGTCCAGAAAAAACATTGCATGCCAACTTACTTTGAAAGTCCCATGTTGCAGTGCTGCTGAGAGACTCATGCAGAGGCCCAAACTTTACAATGGAGCACGGAGGCCATCTTGTGGTTAAATGTGGGTACTGCACCTCATGGTGAGTCCCTTTCAGCATTTGCTCTTTAGGCCAGCGTTTCCCAAACGCGGTCCTGGGGTCCACAAGGGGTGCGCGTTTTGCGTTTTGCCCTAGCACTCCACAACTGATTCTAATACTCCCAGCTTGATGATGATGAGTTGATTATTTGAATCAGCTGTGTAGTGCTAGGGCAAAAACTCCCAAAATGTGGCCCGAGTTTGGGAAACCCTGCTTTAGGCTAATACTAGCCTATTAGGATGACTTGGTTCGATCGCTTTAATGGCAACTGCTGAACTCTGGTTTCACTAATTACTTGTCCCAGGTCACCATTATGAATCCAATAGCAAAACAAATGTTTCAAAATAGCTCAATAGTGAAAAAAGGCCAGGAAATGATGGGTTCTCAGCAATATTTCACCAACAACCAATCACTATTCACGCATAGACATTAGGATCATCAACAAATATTCCTAAGTCATACTACAAAAGGGTTGTAACGAAATGGATTTGTCTGTTCAATGCAAGTTCAACGTCAAAGAAAAAGTGCATCACCACAACAAACGTGTCTTTAGATACACTGTAAAAAATGACTTTGTGGAATGTACTCAAGCTATTACAGTCAACAAAAGCACACGTCATATTGTTGAGTAGATCTTTTTGCTTGTTTTTATGAGTAGATAAGCTTGAGTAAGTTGAGTTGATGTGGTCCAATACATTGAGTAAAGATGATAGAGACGTAAAAAGGATTATATTACGTTGATTCGACTCAAATAGACATTGTGTTATTTTACCTGAATGATTCATCCTATTATGTATTTAGACCAACTTACTTTGGATTCACTCAATCACATCCCTTAAGAGAAAAGGTATCCGGACACCGGGAATCCATTTATTTAAACATCAACGGTTTGCAAAACATCTGTTATTATGAGTTGACAAATTACGTAATTGCAATCAACACTGCAGGTAAATCATGATTGCTGCAGGTAGGCAACACCGTAGAAATAGGAACTACAACACTAACAACAAGTGACATTTACTCCTGATGTACTGACTGACCTGTTGCAACCTCTACAACCACTGTGCTTATTATTTGACCCTGCTGGTCATCTATGAACGTTTGAACATCTTGGAGAAAAATGTGTGAAACCACTGCCTATATGAGGAGCTGTCGTTGTTTGTTTTATTACCACATACTTATGGAAATTGCACCGGTTGAGAGATGATGGCTCTCTTGTGCCTACGGTGAAGGGTACTTCTGATCCAGCAGGTGGTGCTAAGATCCCTCCCTATATGACTTGAATGATGAGTTGATTTATTCCTTATAGCTCCTAATGATTTTAAGGCCAGTGTTGGCAAACATTACTTGTGCTCCAGCAGGTGGCCATGACATCCCTCCCTATATGACTTGACTGACCAGTTAGTTGATGGACTCCTTATAGCTCCTAAATTTAATGATTTTAAGGCCAGTGTTGGCAAACATGACTTCTGCTCCAGCAGGTGGCCATGAAATCCCCCCCTATATGACTTGACTGACCAGGTAGTTGATGGACTCCTTATAGCTCTTAATGATCTCAAGTGTCTGTGTTTTTATGTGGTTAGGAGTTTTGCTCACTGCGTGTCCCCCTTCCATTTCAGTGTTTCCCAACTCCAGCGGTAGAGTAGGCTACCCCCAACAGGACCCATTTTTCTTGTAGGCCTGGACAGCCACAGCTGATTGAACAACCTGTCACCTAAATTACCAAGTCCTCAATGAGTAGAATCAGGTGCAACAACAACAACAACAACAACAACAACAACAACAATATGAGGAGAGGGACACAGTGTACTAGCTGATCTCCCAGTTGTCACAGTTTGGCCTTGTGTTCCACATAGCCTATATCAGTATTTGAGTATGTTTCCCGCGCACTTTAGTTGCTTTCACGTCATCTTTGAAATCGCTCCTCCCTAGTCCCCTAGAACGAGCGCCCTCCCCTTTGCAACGCCTCCGAACATATAACAGAGGCGCGCTTTCTGTGCCGCCGGCCTCAATCAGGTCGACCAAACGCAGATAATAGCGCACCGCGCACCGGCGCTGAAATCATTCATTCACTTGAACTCAACTAGCGAACACACCATGTCCGGAAGAGGCAAAGGCGGCAAGGGACTCGGAAAAGGAGGCGCCAAGCGTCACCGCAAAGTTCTCCGCGATAACATCCAGGGAATCACCAAACCCGCTATCCGCCGTCTGGCTCGCCGCGGCGGCGTGAAGCGTATTTCCGGTCTGATCTACGAGGAGACCCGCGGTGTCCTGAAGGTGTTCCTGGAGAACGTGATCCGTGACGCAGTCACCTACACCGAGCACGCCAAGAGGAAGACCGTTACCGCCATGGACGTGGTCTACGCTCTGAAACGTCAGGGACGCACCCTGTACGGTTTCGGCGGTTAAACCCACTCTCTTCGGAACCTCAACACCCCGACTCGAACCCAAAGGCTCTTTTAAGAGCCACCCACATCCGCTTAAAATGGGCCCATTCCATGTAGTGTTATATATAACAACAAATGTTTAGTATGCAATTTAGTAAGAAAGTATGAGCCACTTCGAGTGGACAGGGAGTATTAATTAGAGGATTCTAATGTCCCGTCCACTTTTAGCGCACAGAGGGAGGCCTATATCTGACAGTGGCAAAGTGTAAGAACGTTATTATTTTGGGTCAAGCAATAGTGGAATTTGGACAACATAAAGCCACCACGAGTCGGTAGACGTGGCTCGAAAAGAGGGGGACAGCGCGCACACACACACACACACAGTCCAAAATGGGAGCCCTATGTCTGACGGTGCCAAAGTGGGCAATTCTATCACCAGCATTATTTGGCACAACAATCGTGCCATTTGGACACCTATTAAAGCCCCCCTTTTGAAACACACAATTCCCCATCGGTCACAGAGCATAGGCTATGAGAGGAGGGAGGGAGGGAGGGAGGGAGGGAGGGAGGGAGGGAGGGAGGGAGGGAGGGAGGGAGGGAGCAAGCAAGCAGGGGAGTGTCTACGGCCGCTGACTTTGCTTAGCTTCCTCTTCATAAGACGGGTAAGCGCCCTTCACCCCCTCATTCGTTTCTGAGAAGCAACGAGACATCATCATGCCCGAGCCAGCAAAGTCAGCGCCCAAGAAGGGCTCCAAGAAAGCCGTCACCAAGACCGCAGGGAAGGGCGGCAAGAAGCGCAGAAAGTCCAGGAAGGAGAGTTACGCCATCTACGTGTACAAAGTCCTGAAGCAGGTCCACCCCGACACCGGCATCTCCTCCAAGGCCATGGGAATCATGAACTCCTTCGTGAACGACATCTTCGAGCGTATCGCCGGAGAGTCCTCTCGCCTGGCCCACTACAACAAGCGTTCTACCATCACCTCCAGGGAGATCCAGACCGCGGTGCGCCTGCTGCTCCCCGGTGAACTTGCCAAACACGCCGTGTCCGAGGGCACCAAGGCCGTAACCAAGTACACCAGCTCCAAGTAAACAGCGCATTTGGACTGCTCTACTAACCCAAAGGCTCTTTTAAGAGCCACCCACTCTGTCAGTAAAAAAAGCAATTCCATCGCCACCGAATGAATGCGTAGGTAGGCTGCGTTACATTGTATCATTGTTTAATGGGCGGCGCGCGCCGCCTCGGAGAGCGGCTACATTGTATCATTGTTTAATGGGCGGCGCGCGCCGGCTCAGAGAGCGGCTACATTGTATCATTTCCCCTGCCCGTTCCAGCGTAGGGGTTTAGCGCGCCTTTTTTGGTGTCTTTGCGCGCTGAATAGTAACCCATGTTTGTCGGGCTCTATTCCAGGTGAAGGCAATGTAAAATGGCACCATTTGACAAAGGGTGTAAATAAATAAATCAAAA
>NC_140027.1:13026332-13038832 GCF_964263955.1 Coregonus lavaretus | reverse complement strand
TATGAAGGAGAGAAAGCAGCGATGGACGTTTTTTAGAGAGGAGGTCCCTCTCGACGACGCAATGTCCGTGCTCGCCTCTGGATCAGAGGCATCAGCGGGCAGTGCTGAGTCAGAGGATGACGGGGAGAGCGCCGAGCCGGATGTCCCAATGGGGCAATCTGGAGCTCTGGCGCCAGCCTTTAAGACCCCCTTTCCTACGGAAAGCGTGAGGTCTGAGGGTTCCCTGTGCGGAGATGACATGAGCTCTGTCAGGTCAGAGGCTCTGTCCTTCGCGGCCGCCTCTCTGCGTTCGGACTTTCCCGGACTCATTGAGAGGGCGGCCACCCGACTGGAGATTGCGCTGCCCCCAGCTCCCCCTCCAATGGAGGTGGATTTGATGGAGGGCGGCCCCTACTCCGTGCCGAGAAGGGCGGCTGAGCCAATGGCTCCAGCCTTGCCCTCTCTGGGCAAATATGTCGAGGGCTCGTGGGGGGCACCTCTGGCGGCGCGTTCGCCGGCCAGAGTGTACACCCCATTCACCAGAGTGGCTGGATACGAGTGGGCAGCTAAGGGAATCCCTAGGCTCGAAGGCGCCATGACGGCGTACCTAGTGCCGGGTTCGAGTCCCTGGGCAGCCTCCAAGAAGGCCACCCTGCCAGCACAGAGGGACAGGTTCACAGCCCAATTGGCTGAGAAATCCTTCACGCTGGGAGCCCAGAGCGTTGCAGCGGCGAACAACATCGCCCTCCTCGCGGCCTCCCTGTCCCGTCTCACAACGGGCAGGTCAGAGTTGACCGGTGAGGAAGTGGAGGAGGCCTCCAGGATTTCTGGAGCCATACTCCACCTGACGCAAGCGGTGGCGATATGCGCGGGCAGGACCATGGCCACCTCGGTGGTTACTGAGCGGCACCTCTGGCTGTCCATGACGGCCATGAAGGAGACCGACAGGGCATCCTTGCTCAACGCCCCCGTCTCCAGCGAAGGGCTATTTGGCCTCGCTGTGAAGGACGCTACCGAACGCATCGCCAAACTGGACGAGGAGAGGAGGCACCTGGCGAAACATTTGCCACTGGCAATGAAGGCCAGCAGAGCCCCAACCAACCCGTCCACCTCCAACGCCCCCAACAAGTCAGCTGGGAGGCGAAGGGCCAGGCGACAGACGCACACCCAGAGCAGCGGGAGAGCGGGCTCGGCCCCTCCAGCAGCAACGGTGACAACGTCGGTCCCGCCGGAGAAGGAGGTCGTCCAGAGGCCAGCCTGGAAGCACCAGAAGGTGTCACAGAAAAGGCGGCACCTCTGACGAGGCGAGGGGGAGAGAGCAGAAGACGGCCCGGCGCGTGACGCAGAGAGGCCTACTGTTCCCCCCCACCCCACTGTTCAGGGCGTGGAGGGCTGTTTTTATAAATATGTGAATAAAGAGATGATTCTCATTGACACTGTCAAAGAAGGACTTTTATTCCATAAGGTTAAGAACACTTCACGTTCTATGTCTCTCCCTCACCATCTTGAGTGTAGTTCAACCCACTTAGAGTGTGTAGCTGAGCGCGCTCAAGAGAGGAAAAGGGTAAAGGTAGCAAGGCACAGCCTTAGCTCACCTAATAAAGATCTCTTACTGCAGACTCCTAGGAGCTCTGCAGTAAAGGTTTCACATAGCAGGCAAATGCCTCTGTCCCAATGTGACATGAAGGCGCTGCCGTTAGCTGGGAATGACGCCTTGCTGCAGGCCAATGCCTCAGTCAACGCAGATCAGACCTGTGCGACGTTCACGGAGAGCGGGAATACCTCCAAGGTATGGACGCCTCCAAATTGTTCTGAACGTATCAATGCCCATGGCTATGAGCGCAGCTCGCCACACATTGAGTGTGTCGCTGAGCAGCCGCCTAAGACCAGTAAAGAAGCATTGTGGCGCCACCGTGTGGTGTCAGTCAGAGATCACACCTTTCAGGTTCTATTGAATTCTGTAAAGGATAGGTCTCATGTTAAGCGGCAGTCTCAGTCAGACAATGACATGATGACGCAATCGCTTTCCGGGCAGAGCGCTCTGTCTCAGGCCAGTACCTCAGACAGCGCAGTTCAGACCCGTGCTGCGTTCACGGAGGGCAAGATTACTGGAGTTACGGGCGTAACCAACGTATCAAAGCCCCCGACTCACCCAGAACGAGCTGATGTGTCCTCTCCCTTTCAAGGGGGGCCCACCTTGGGCTATTCCACCAACCCAGTGTTGGGGAATAGCGGCGGCAGGGGCCATAGAGGAATACAGGTCCTTCCTACTGGATGCACCACAGCTTCGTGCGCACCCGCTTTCCATGCATTGCTGGCAGTGGCGTCAAAGCTGTACCCTCTCACGCTGGCTAGAACAGACGTTAGAGAAGGGTTATGCCCTCCAATTCCGCCGAACCCCACCCCCGTTCAGGGGAGTGGTGGAAACGGTGATGAAAACGCCAGACAAAGTAGCCGCTCTGAAATCAGAGATTACGGAACTTTTGGCGAAGGAGGCGGTCACAGTAGTTCCCCGGGAGCAAAGGAACAAGGGGCTTTACTCGCCCTATTTCCTAGTGCCAAAAAAGACGGGGGGAGTGAGGCCGATTTTGGATTTACGCATTCTCAACGAGAGCATAACCAAACGGCCCTTCCGAATGCTGACGACAAAACGCCTACTGGAATGTGTTCAGAAGGGAGATTTTTGTACAAGCATAGACCTAAAGGACGCGTACTTTCATGTGCCGATACAATCGCGTCACAGAAAGTTTCTGCGGTTCGCCTTTCAAGGGGTGGCGTACGAGTTCACGAGGATGCCGTTTGGGTACGCCCTGGCACCTCGGACGTTTTCCAAATGTGTGGAGGCGGCATTGGAACCGCTGCGTCGTCAAGGGATAAGGCTATTAGCCTACCTAGACGACCTGTTGATTCTCGCCCCGTCAGCAGAGCTGGCGTTCACACACACGACACAGACAGTGATGCATCTCACGCGTCTGGGGTTTGCTGTGAATTGGAAAAAGAGCGCACCTTGGCCCAGTCATCAGATTGTCTACTTGGGACTACAGTTAGACACTGTTATGATGAGGGCGCGAATTTCGGACCCTCGAAGGGCAGCATTGTTGCTAGCCCTGAGGAAGTGTCGTCCGAATCACACAGTAACGGCGCTATCGATCATGTCACTTTTGGGTCTCATGTCGGCAGCCCACTCTGTGGTCCCGCTAGGGCTTCTGCACATGCGCAAAGCACAGCGGTGGTTCGCCCAACTAAGACTAGACCCAGTGCGTCAACGTCATCGGTTGGTGGTGGTTCCTCTCTCGCTAAGAGCAGACTTGGACTATTGGCGGAACCCGTGCGTTCTCACGCACGGAGTCCCGATGGGCAAGGTGTCATCCTACATTCCAGTGTTTACAGATGCCTCTCTGACTGGATGGGGAGGGACATGTCAGTCTCAAGCGATAGGAGGTGCATGGCCTCAATCAGGTCGTCACATCAACCTCCTAGAGTTGGAAACGGTGAGACTGGTCTTGACCCACTTCGCGTCTACCCTTCGGGGTCGCGATGTGCTGGTCTGGTCAGACAACCGAACCACAGTGGCTCACATAAACCGCCAGGGAGGGGTCAGGTCTCCTGCCCTTCATCGGGCGGCAGTGGAATTGTGGCTGTGGGCTCACAAGCACCTTCGCTCGTTGAGAGCAGCACACATTCCGGGCTACTTGAACGTAGGGGCAGACATCATGTCAAGAGGGGGTCCTCGAGACGACGAGTGGTGTCTGCACCCGGACATTGTTCTACAGATTTGGGAACAATTCGGGAGAGCCGAGGTGGACCTGTTCGCGTCACGTGTGAACGCGCAGTGTCCCCTATGGTTCTCTCTGAGGAACCAGGACGAACCGCCATTGGGAAGAGACGCATTCGCGCACTACCCGTGGCCGAGAGTTCTCCTGTATGCATTCCCTCCGCTGTCTTGCATTCTCCCACTGCTAGCCAGGGTGAGGTCAGAGGGGCTGTCAGTGATACTGATAGCGCCCGATCGCCCGGGGGCTCCGTGGTTTGCAGAGATGAGTCAGATGTTGATTGCGCCACCCTGGCCAATTCCACATCGACGAGACGCGTTGATTCAGGCGGGAGGCTCGATAGGGCAATGGCCCATAATCGGCCAACCACTGAAGGCTTGGTTCCTGAATGGGACAGGTTAAAGCGCCGTGGGTTGTCTGATGCAGTGATCAGAACAATACAGGGCGCAAGAGCCGGTTCCACTTGCAGGTTGTATACCAGCAGATGGAATGTTTTCTCACGATGGTGTGATACACAGGACGTGGACCCCATGAGCTGTCAGGTAGAGAGTGTGCTCTCATTCCTACAGTCTATGTTTGATAAGCAGAAATCGCCCTCCACTATTCGAGTGTTTGCAGCGGCAATTTCAGCTGGTCATGAAGGGTTTAACGGGAAAAGTGTGTTCACTCACCCGTTAGTGAGACGTTTCCTATTGGGAACGCGACGGCTTAGGCCAAGGCCTAGAGCTACGCTGCCCAAGTGGGATTTGGCATTGGTTCTCGAAGCGCTATGTAAGTCGCCGTTCGAGCCATTGAATCAAATACCCCTCAAGATGCTGTCTATCAAGACGGCGCTGTTGCTCGCCTTGACTACTGCTAAACGAGTCAGCGATTTGTGTGCACTGTCGACGAGACCCGACTGCCTAGCCATTAATGGCGATCTGAGCAGAGCGGTGTTACGTCCTAACCCGGCATTTGTGCCGAAGGTTATTAACAGTGCATATAGATCGCAGATCGTGGAATTGTGGGCTTTTCATCCCCCTCCTCACGGGGAGAGGAGTGAGGAAAAGCTTCACTGTCTGTGCCCAGTACGCGCTTTGGCGTGTTACGTTAGGCGCACAGAGGCGGTTAGGTCATCACCTCAGCTGTTTGTGTGTCACGGTGCGGCTGCATTGGGTAGACCACTTTCAAAACAGCGTTTGTCTCATTGGCTTTGTGAAGGCATTGAGACGGCGTACGAGGCGGCGGGGCAACAACCGCCTCAGGGTATTAGAGCGCACTCCACTCGTGGAGTAGCAGCTTCTACTGCTCTTTTCAGAGGAACAGAGGTAGAGGATATTTGTAGAGCAGCGTCATGGTCGACACCGTCTCCTTTTATCCGTTTCTATCTGTTGGATATGTCTTCTAACTCTTTGGCTCGGTCGGTACTCAGCGTGGCTGAAGGGAGATCTTGAGCAGAACAGAGAAAGAAAGCAGGATTGTGAATAAGTTCATAAGTCCACTTTTATTAGAAGTAACATATTATGGACATGTTTTCTAACTCTTTGGTTCGATCGAATTTCAGCAGAGCTGAAAGGCGTTCTTGAGCTAGAAAGAGAGGACAGAGCAGGACCTTGGACAGGTTCCAATCAGGTCCGCTCTGGTTAGGAAGACTTATGTCAGGAATAAGCCTGTTAAACTCCAATCTCGATTGCACTCAGCACAGCTGAAGGAGAATCTTGAGGTAGAGGAGGGAGAAGCAGGATGATAGACTGATCTCTATCAGGTCCGCTTTGGATGAAGAGCATATTCTGTGGCATGTCTCCTGGCTGACAGTATCAGCATATAGAAACATGTACTGAGTGGACAGAATGTGAGGTCATCTATCTGAGGTTCAGTTTAGTATGACTGGTATATTTTGTTCCATAGAATATTGAGGCACGGCTATCTGCTAGTCAGATTAGCACGGCGTCTATTCTATTGATCTGCCCAACAGCCATTGACATTGTCATTGAGCTAGATGGGGCGGGTCTATAACCGATGACGCGGTATATTGTGACGCCTTGATGGGTTTTTAGTCGCAGTACTGCGGGAATTGGTTGCAGCCATTGCTGGGCTTGACCTTTGCATTTTTTAATGGGAAGTGTTAGGCTCGGCAGGGAGTACATTTTGGAGCGTTTCGCTCCGCCTTAAACCACTAGGAGCATAGCTCCCCTATGGGGCGGAGCTCCACGATATAGAACGACTAGTTACCGGAGTGTAACTCCAGTTCTATGAGTGGAGCGGAGCCCCATAGGACTTAAGGCCCTACCGACCCTCTCTAGTCTCGCTGAAGATAATATCTCGGGAGGCAGATTGAGGGAACGGGGTTCCTTATATAGGGACACCTGTACTCCTATTGGCTGTAGGTGTGTGCATAATTTTGTTTCAGGCTGCGTCTGCCTTAGGGCAGAGGGTAAACCACTAGGAGCATAGCTCCCCTATGGGGCTCCGCTCCACTCATAGAACTGGAGTTACACTCCGGTAACTAGTCGGCTATTCCCGTTCAGAGGCAGGCTGCTGTGATGTGTTACAAGTGCCATGTAATAACAATAACAATACTATAGTGGCTTCGAATTGAAACTCACGAGTGCACCCTCAACAGCCATTTTTATATATGAGCCACTGGGCTATTCCCGTTCAGAGGCAGGCTGCTGTGATGTGTTACAAGTGCCATGTAATAACAATAACAATACTATAGTGGCTTCGATTTCAAACTCAAGAGTGCACCCTCACCAGCTGTTTGTTTCCCATTTGGAGAGAAATAATGTGTGGATGTCATTTCGGACATTTTGGCGCTCACGCGAAATGACACAAAGTAACAAAGTCGGAGGGAAACAAAGTAGCCTCTCACTCGCTGCCTGTGGGTGGGAACCGGCTTAGGGCTGTCTGTCTGTCCATCTGTCTGTCCCTCGCTCCAATTGGATAAGGCCACACCGGCCCGGTGGCCAATCGTTGCCTCTTGTGGCGAGGTATATGTACGGCTCTCGAAGTGGCGAGCGGCTCATTCAGACTTTCTGTGACTTTCTCAAGCTACCAATATGAGCGGAAGAGGCAAAACCGGAGGCAAGGCCAGGGCGAAGGCAAAGACCCGTTCATCCCGTGCTGGCCTCCAGTTCCCCGTGGGCCGTGTGCACAGGCTGCTGCGCAAAGGCAACTACGCCGAGCGTGTGGGCGCTGGCGCACCAGTCTACCTGGCCGCCGTACTCGAGTACCTGACTGCTGAGATCCTGGAGTTGGCCGGCAACGCTGCCCGTGACAACAAGAAGACTCGTATCATCCCCCGTCACCTGCAACTGGCCGTCCGTAACGACGAGGAGCTGAACAAACTGCTCGGCGGTGTGACCATCGCTCAGGGTGGTGTGCTGCCCAACATCCAGGCAGTCCTACTCCCCAAGAAGACCGAGAAGGCAGTCAAAGCCAAGTAAATTCGCTACTGCGACTTCAACTTGACTACTCAACCCCCAAAGGCTCTTTTAAGAGCCAACCACCTAGCTCTCCAAAAGCGCAAAGTACCTTTCTATGACCGCAATACATTGAGTGGGTGTATACACAACTATTTCGACATTCTGTGCCCACATGAGGCCTTGCATGAACAACAACACCTACTTGGCCTCATTTGCCATAGCAGGCTAGCATTAGATGATACGTGCCTATAAGCTGTCACTCTTGACTTTGGCGACTATTATTGCGCGTAAAGGGCCGGCGGCGTCCTATTGCGCGCGCACCGGGAGTTTGAGTTTTGGAGAGGCCGGGCCTCCCGTCCAATGGCCAACGGAGGAGGCCTGCGAAACGGGCCAATCGGGGTGGTGGGGAGATGGTGTCCAATCAGCAGGCGCCACTGCCGGCTTTATAAACTTCACATAGGCATTTCGAGGCTATACTCCCGACTGTCAGAGCAGCGCCATGGCCAGAACCAAGCAAACCGCTCGCAAATCCACCGGTGGCAAAGCCCCCAGGAAGCAGCTCGCCACTAAGGCTGCTCGCAAGAGTGCCCCGGCCACCGGCGGTGTGAAGAAGCCTCACCGTTACAGGCCCGGCACCGTGGCTCTGAGAGAGATCCGTCGTTACCAGAAGTCCACTGAGCTACTCATCCGCAAGCTGCCCTTCCAGCGCCTGGTGCGAGAAATCGCCCAGGACTTCAAGACCGACCTGCGCTTCCAGAGCTCCGCCGTGATGGCCCTACAGGAGGCTAGCGAGGCTTACCTGGTCGGCCTGTTCGAGGACACCAACCTGTGCGCCATCCACGCCAAGCGGGTGACCATCATGCCCAAGGACATCCAGCTGGCCCGCCGTATTCGCGGAGAGCGCGCATAAATGAGGATGACCTGAACTCGAATATCCCCCAAAGGCTCTTTTAAGAGCCACCTCCATATTTCCATCAAAAAGGCACAATTGTTCCATGTATACACGCACCTCTACATTAGCCACCATGTATGTTGTTCACTAACACGTCTAAAAGCTACGTATTGCACCTTTTTAGTTGCCTGAAGTCTAGCTTCAATGTTTGTGTGTGTGTATATACACAACCATCTGGCATCATCCACTTCCTTTGAACTATATAGTAACACAGTAAAATGCTTTACAAAGGAGGGGAAAAAGAAACGAGTGATAATATAGGCCGAATAGTAACAAGAATTGTGTTCAGATGAATAATTGACACTATTAGTTGTGTGTAATAATAGCCTTGCATGCAGTCCAGAAAAAACATTGCATGCCAACTTACTTTGAAAGTCCCATGTTGCAGTGCTGCTGAGAGACTCATGCAGAGGCCCAAACTTTACAATGGAGCACGGAGGCCATCTTGTGGTTAAATGTGGGTACTGCACCTCATGGTGAGTCCCTTTCAGCATTTGCTCTTTAGGCCAGCGTTTCCCAAACGCGGTCCTGGGGTCCACAAGGGGTGCGCGTTTTGCGTTTTGCCCTAGCACTCCACAACTGATTCTAATACTCCCAGCTTGATGATGATGAGTTGATTATTTGAATCAGCTGTGTAGTGCTAGGGCAAAAACTCCCAAAATGTGGCCCGAGTTTGGGAAACCCTGCTTTAGGCTAATACTAGCCTATTAGGATGACTTGGTTCGATCGCTTTAATGGCAACTGCTGAACTCTGGTTTCACTAATTACTTGTCCCAGGTCACCATTATGAATCCAATAGCAAAACAAATGTTTCAAAATAGCTCAATAGTGAAAAAAGGCCAGGAAATGATGGGTTCTCAGCAATATTTCACCAACAACCAATCACTATTCACGCATAGACATTAGGATCATCAACAAATATTCCTAAGTCATACTACAAAAGGGTTGTAACGAAATGGATTTGTCTGTTCAATGCAAGTTCAACGTCAAAGAAAAAGTGCATCACCACAACAAACGTGTCTTTAGATACACTGTAAAAAATGACTTTGTGGAATGTACTCAAGCTATTACAGTCAACAAAAGCACACGTCATATTGTTGAGTAGATCTTTTTGCTTGTTTTTATGAGTAGATAAGCTTGAGTAAGTTGAGTTGATGTGGTCCAATACATTGAGTAAAGATGATAGAGACGTAAAAAGGATTATATTACGTTGATTCGACTCAAATAGACATTGTGTTATTTTACCTGAATGATTCATCCTATTATGTATTTAGACCAACTTACTTTGGATTCACTCAATCACATCCCTTAAGAGAAAAGGTATCCGGACACCGGGAATCCATTTATTTAAACATCAACGGTTTGCAAAACATCTGTTATTATGAGTTGACAAATTACGTAATTGCAATCAACACTGCAGGTAAATCATGATTGCTGCAGGTAGGCAACACCGTAGAAATAGGAACTACAACACTAACAACAAGTGACATTTACTCCTGATGTACTGACTGACCTGTTGCAACCTCTACAACCACTGTGCTTATTATTTGACCCTGCTGGTCATCTATGAACGTTTGAACATCTTGGAGAAAAATGTGTGAAACCACTGCCTATATGAGGAGCTGTCGTTGTTTGTTTTATTACCACATACTTATGGAAATTGCACCGGTTGAGAGATGATGGCTCTCTTGTGCCTACGGTGAAGGGTACTTCTGATCCAGCAGGTGGTGCTAAGATCCCTCCCTATATGACTTGAATGATGAGTTGATTTATTCCTTATAGCTCCTAATGATTTTAAGGCCAGTGTTGGCAAACATTACTTGTGCTCCAGCAGGTGGCCATGACATCCCTCCCTATATGACTTGACTGACCAGTTAGTTGATGGACTCCTTATAGCTCCTAAATTTAATGATTTTAAGGCCAGTGTTGGCAAACATGACTTCTGCTCCAGCAGGTGGCCATGAAATCCCCCCCTATATGACTTGACTGACCAGGTAGTTGATGGACTCCTTATAGCTCTTAATGATCTCAAGTGTCTGTGTTTTTATGTGGTTAGGAGTTTTGCTCACTGCGTGTCCCCCTTCCATTTCAGTGTTTCCCAACTCCAGCGGTAGAGTAGGCTACCCCCAACAGGACCCATTTTTCTTGTAGGCCTGGACAGCCACAGCTGATTGAACAACCTGTCACCTAAATTACCAAGTCCTCAATGAGTAGAATCAGGTGCAACAACAACAACAACAACAACAACAACAACAACAATATGAGGAGAGGGACACAGTGTACTAGCTGATCTCCCAGTTGTCACAGTTTGGCCTTGTGTTCCACATAGCCTATATCAGTATTTGAGTATGTTTCCCGCGCACTTTAGTTGCTTTCACGTCATCTTTGAAATCGCTCCTCCCTAGTCCCCTAGAACGAGCGCCCTCCCCTTTGCAACGCCTCCGAACATATAACAGAGGCGCGCTTTCTGTGCCGCCGGCCTCAATCAGGTCGACCAAACGCAGATAATAGCGCACCGCGCACCGGCGCTGAAATCATTCATTCACTTGAACTCAACTAGCGAACACACCATGTCCGGAAGAGGCAAAGGCGGCAAGGGACTCGGAAAAGGAGGCGCCAAGCGTCACCGCAAAGTTCTCCGCGATAACATCCAGGGAATCACCAAACCCGCTATCCGCCGTCTGGCTCGCCGCGGCGGCGTGAAGCGTATTTCCGGTCTGATCTACGAGGAGACCCGCGGTGTCCTGAAGGTGTTCCTGGAGAACGTGATCCGTGACGCAGTCACCTACACCGAGCACGCCAAGAGGAAGACCGTTACCGCCATGGACGTGGTCTACGCTCTGAAACGTCAGGGACGCACCCTGTACGGTTTCGGCGGTTAAACCCACTCTCTTCGGAACCTCAACACCCCGACTCGAACCCAAAGGCTCTTTTAAGAGCCACCCACATCCGCTTAAAATGGGCCCATTCCATGTAGTGTTATATATAACAACAAATGTTTAGTATGCAATTTAGTAAGAAAGTATGAGCCACTTCGAGTGGACAGGGAGTATTAATTAGAGGATTCTAATGTCCCGTCCACTTTTAGCGCACAGAGGGAGGCCTATATCTGACAGTGGCAAAGTGTAAGAACGTTATTATTTTGGGTCAAGCAATAGTGGAATTTGGACAACATAAAGCCACCACGAGTCGGTAGACGTGGCTCGAAAAGAGGGGGACAGCGCGCACACACACACACACACAGTCCAAAATGGGAGCCCTATGTCTGACGGTGCCAAAGTGGGCAATTCTATCACCAGCATTATTTGGCACAACAATCGTGCCATTTGGACACCTATTAAAGCCCCCCTTTTGAAACACACAATTCCCCATCGGTCACAGAGCATAGGCTATAGAGAGGAGGGAGGGAGGGAGGGAGGGAGGGAGGGAGGGAGGGAGGGAGGGAGGGAGGGAGGGAGGGAGCAAGCAAGCAGGGGAGTGTCTACGGCCGCTGACTTTGCTTAGCTTCCTCTTCATAAGACGGGTAAGCGCCCTTCACCCCCTCATTCGTTTCTGAGAAGCAACGAGACATCATCATGCCCGAGCCAGCAAAGTCAGCGCCCAAGAAGGGCTCCAAGAAAGCCGTCACCAAGACCGCAGGGAAGGGCGGCAAGAAGCGCAGAAAGTCCAGGAAGGAGAGTTACGCCATCTACGTGTACAAAGTCCTGAAGCAGGTCCACCCCGACACCGGCATCTCCTCCAAGGCCATGGGAATCATGAACTCCTTCGTGAACGACATCTTCGAGCGTATCGCCGGAGAGTCCTCTCGCCTGGCCCACTACAACAAGCGTTCTACCATCACCTCCAGGGAGATCCAGACCGCGGTGCGCCTGCTGCTCCCCGGTGAACTTGCCAAACACGCCGTGTCCGAGGGCACCAAGGCCGTAACCAAGTACACCAGCTCCAAGTAAACAGCGCATTTGGACTGCTCTACTAACCCAAAGGCTCTTTTAAGAGCCACCCACTCTGTCAGTAAAAAAAGCAATTCCATCGCCACCGAATGAATGCGTAGGTAGGCTGCGTTACATTGTATCATTGTTTAATGGGCGGCGCGCGCCGCCTCGGAGAGCGGCTACATTGTATCATTGTTTAATGGGCGGCGCGCGCCGGCTCAGAGAGCGGCTACATTGTATCATTTCCCCTGCCCGTTCCAGCGTAGGGGTTTAGCGCGCCTTTTTTGGTGTCTTTGCGCGCTGAATAGTAACCCATGTTTGTCGGGCTCTATTCCAGGTGAAGGCAATGTAAAATGGCACCATTTGACAAAGGGTGTAAATAAATAAATCAAAAAGGCAGTCTGTTGGGTTTGATTGGAAATAAATTCCCTTTATCGTCTAATGAGCAGATAGTCATTTT
>NC_140027.1:13003832-13021332 GCF_964263955.1 Coregonus lavaretus | reverse complement strand
CAAGCTACCAATATGAGCGGAAGAGGCAAAACCGGAGGCAAGGCCAGGGCGAAGGCAAAGACCCGTTCATCCCGTGCTGGCCTCCAGTTCCCCGTGGGCCGTGTGCACAGGCTGCTGCGCAAAGGCAACTACGCCGAGCGTGTGGGCGCTGGCGCACCAGTCTACCTGGCCGCCGTACTCGAGTACCTGACTGCTGAGATCCTGGAGTTGGCCGGCAACGCTGCCCGTGACAACAAGAAGACTCGTATCATCCCCCGTCACCTGCAACTGGCCGTCCGTAACGACGAGGAGCTGAACAAACTGCTCGGCGGTGTGACCATCGCTCAGGGTGGTGTGCTGCCCAACATCCAGGCAGTCCTACTCCCCAAGAAGACCGAGAAGGCAGTCAAAGCCAAGTAAATTCGCTACTGCGACTTCAACTTGACTACTCAACCCCCAAAGGCTCTTTTAAGAGCCAACCACCTAGCTCTCCAAAAGCGCAAAGTACCTTTCTATGACCGCAATACATTGAGTGGGTGTATACACAACTATTTCGACATTCTGTGCCCACATGAGGCCTTGCATGAACAACAACACCTACTTGGCCTCATTTGCCATAGCAGGCTAGCATTAGATGATACGTGCCTATAAGCTGTCACTCTTGACTTTGGCGACTATTATTGCGCGTAAAGGGCCGGCGGCGTCCTATTGCGCGCGCACCGGGAGTTTGAGTTCTATATCGTGGAGCTCCGCCCCATAGGGGAGCTCTGCTCCTAGTGGTTTACCCTCTGCCCTAAGGCAGAAACAGCCTGAAGCAAAATTATGCACACACCTACAGCCAATAGGAGTACAGGTGTCCCTATATAAGGAACCCCGTTCCCTCAATCTGCCTCCCATTATCTTCAGCGACTGGACTAGACTGAAGAAGCCAAGAAGAGAAGACTCAGGACGAAGAAAACGCCGTCGATTTTCCAGATCATCGACGTCGTCCTACAATGAGCACACCAAGCTAATCCATAAGGTAAGCA
Source organism: Coregonus lavaretus (assembly GCF_964263955.1). Lineage (NCBI taxonomy): Eukaryota > Metazoa > Chordata > Actinopteri > Salmoniformes > Salmonidae > Coregonus > Coregonus lavaretus. Next base: position 13,020,325 of record NC_140027.1, on the reverse strand, counting down.
TTTAACAAAAGCTCTTTTCAGAGCTCAATGTCGCTGTTCCCCTTGGCGGCTGTCGACCCCCCCCCGACATTGTTTCGTGGGTTGAGAGGCACAGCACGCCAGGGACAGCTTCATCAATCCCCCACTATGCGCCAGCTGCGCCCTCCTTTTTTGAAGGAGTGGAAGCAGCATTGGGCATTTTTAGGGAGGATATTCCTCTTGAGGATGTGTTATCAGTGTTAGTCTCAGCTGAGGCATCATCTGAGGGCACTGACTCAGGAGATGACAGGGCTATTGGGGAAGAAATGAATATTCTATTGGAACAATTCATTACACTGACCCAGATGTTTAACACCCCTTTTCCTTCGGGAAATTGTGAGGTCATTACATCCCTGGATGATGACGCCACAGCCTCTCTGTGCCTGAATTCTCAGGTCTCATTGAGTGGGCTGCTAAACAGCGGGAGATTAAGCTGCCCCCCATTCCCTCCAACCCGGAAGTGGATATGAGGAAGGGCGGCCGTTACTCTCGCTACAGCTTGGCGTCAGACGGCGGCCTCCAGCAGCAAGGGAGCGGGCCTCGCCCCCCCCTGCAGCGCCAGAGGTGCCGGCGAGAGAGGTCATTAAAGCGTCATCCTGGCATCACCCGAAGGGCGGCCAGAAGAGACGCCGTTTATGACAGGCGAGGGGGAGAGAACGGAAGACGGCACAGCGCCTGCTGTGACCGAGCCCACTGTCCCCACCCACTCTACTGTTGAGTGTATGGAGGAGAATGTTTTTTGTTGATGTGTGTAATAAAGAGTTGGCTCTACTTGACACTGTCAAGAAAGAGCCCCTTTTCCATAATACATCCGAGAGCGTTCGACCTTCCTCGCTCTCTCTCTTACCACTATGAGTGCAGCTCAGCCCACCATGGTGCGTTGCTGAATGCACACATAAGGCAGGTATATAAAAGGTATTAAGTGTACCTTATAGGACCTCACTTTACAGACTCCTAGGAGTGCCGTAGTGAGTGTCTCACATAGCAGGCTGCAGTCTCAGCCAGATAATGGCATGATGACGCGACCGCTATCCGGGACGGCGCTCTGTCTCAGGCTAACGCCTCAGTCAGTGCAGTTCAGACCCGTGCTGCGTTCACGGAGGGCCTGATTACTACGGTTACGGGCGTAACCACGTATCGGCGCCCCCGTTTCTCTCAGAACGCGCTGATAATAACCACATTGGGGGTGGCGCACTAAGGTCTCTGTTAGTACGACCCAGACCCATGCTGCGTTCAAGAAGGGCCCGATTACCACGGTCACGAAGGTGCCCAGTGTATCGGCGCCCCCACCTTTTCCTGAACGCGCCCAGGCTCACCACACTGAGTGTAGTTCAGCCCACCAGAGGTGCAGAGCTGAACGCACACAGGAGGTGAAAGGAGGAATAATACCTAGACGCCGTCTTGGTTTATCTCAAAGAGACCTCACATTACAGACTCCAAGGAGTACTGTAGTGAGTGCCTCTCATAGCAGGCTGCAGTCTCAGTCAGGAGACATGATGACGCAGCCGCTAGTTGGGGATGGCGCACTATCGCAGACTAAGGTCTCGGTTAGTGCGATTCACACCCATGCTGCGTTCACGGAGGGCCCGATTACCACGGTGACGAAGTTTCCCAGTGTATCGGCGCCCCCACTTCTTTCTGAACGCGCTAATACTCACCACACTGAGCGTAGTTCAGCCCACCAGAGGTGCAGAGCTGAACGCACACAGGAGGTGAAGGGAGGAAAGATACCAAGACACCGTCTTGGCTTATCTCAGGATACCTCACATTCAGCAGGCAGCTGTCTCTGTCCCAATGTGACATGAAGACGCAGCCGCTAAACGGGAATGACGCCTTGCTGCAGGCTAATGCCTCAATCAGCGCAGATCAGACCCGTGCGACGTTCACGGAGAGCGGGAATACCAGGGTTACAGGTATAACCAAGGTATGGACGCCTCCGAATTATTCTGAACGTATCAATGCCCATGGCTCTGAGCGCAGCTCACCACACATTGAGTGTGTCGTTGAACAGCCGCTTAAGACCAGTAAAGAGGCATTGTGGCACCACCGTGTGGTATCAGTCAGAGATCACACCTTTCAGATTCTGTTGAGTTCTGTAAAGGATAAGTCTCATGCTAAGCGGCAGTCTCAGTCAGACAATGACATGATGACGCAATCGCTTTCCGGGAAGAGCGCTCTGTCTCAGGCCAGTACCTCAGACAGTGCAGTTCATACCCGTGCTGCGTTCACGGAGGGCAAGATTACTGGAGTTACGGTCGTAACCAACGTATCAAAGCCCCCGACTCACGCAGAACGAGCTGATGTGTCCTCTCCCTTTCAAAGGGGGCCCGCCTTGGGCTATTCCACCAACCCAGTGCTGGGGAATAGCGGCGGCGAGGGCCATAGAGGAATACAGGTCCTTCCTACTGGACGCACCACAGCTTCGTGCGCGCCCGCTTTCTCAGCATTGCTGGCAGTGGCGTCAAAGCTGTACCCTCTCACGCTGGCTAGAACAGACGTTAGAGAAGGGTTATGCCCTCCAATTCCATCGGACCCCACCCCCGTTCAAGGGAGTGGTGGAAACGGTGATGAAAACGCCAGACAAAGTAGCCGCTCTGAGATCAGAGATTACGGAACTTTTGGCGAAGGAGGCGGTCACAGTAGTTCCCCGAGAGCGAAGGAACAAGGGGCTTTACTCGCCCTATTTCCTAGTGCCAAAAAAGACGGGGGGAGTGAGGCCGATTTTGGATTTACGCATTCTCAACGAGAGCATAACCAAACGGCCCTTCCGAATGCTTACGACAAAACGCCTACTGGAATGTGTTCAGAAGGGAGATTTTTGTACAAGCATAGACCTAAAGGACGCGTACTTTCATGTGCCGATACAATCGCGCCACAGAAAGTTTCTGCGGTTCGCCTTTCAAGGGGTGGCGTACGAGTTCACGAGGATGCCGTTTGGGTACGCCCTGGCACCTCGAACGTTTTCCAAATGTGTGGAGGCGGCATTGGAACCGCTGCGTCGTCAAGGGATAAGGCTATTAGCCTACCTAGACGACCTGCTGATTCTCGCCCCGTCAGCAGAGCTGGCGTTCACACACACGACACAGACAGTGATTCATCTCACGCGTCTGGGGTTTGCTGTGAATTGGAAAAAGAGCGCACCCTGGCCCAGTCATCAGATTGTCTACCTGGGACTACAGCTAGACACTGTAATGATGAGGGCGCGAATTTCGGACCCTCGAAGGGCAGCATTGTTACTAGCCCTGAGGAAGTGTCGTCCGAATCACACAGTAACGGCGCTATCGATCATGTCACTTTTGGGTCTCATGTCGGCAGCCCACTCTGTGGTCCCGCTAGGGCTTTTGCACATGCGCAAAGCACAGCGGTGGTTCGCCCAACTAAGACTAGACCCAGTGCGTCAACGTCATCGGTTGGTGGTGGTTCCTCTCTCGATAAGAGCAGACCTGGACTATTGGCGGAACCCGTGCGTTCTCACGCACGGCGTCCCGATGGGCAAGGTGTCATCCTACATTCCAGTGTTTACAGATGCCTCTCTGACTGGATGGGGAGGGACATGTCAGTCTCAAGCGATAGGAGGTGCATGGCCTCAATCAGGTCGTCACATCAACCTCCTAGAGTTGGAAACGGTGCGACTGGTCTTGACCCACTTCGCGTCTACCCTTCGGGGTCGCGATGTGTTGGTCTGGTCAGACAACCGAACCACAGTGGCTCACATAAACCGCCAGGGAGGGGTCAGGTCTCCTGCCCTTCATCGGGCGGCAGTGGAATTGTGGCTGTGGGCTCACAAGCACCTTCGCTCGTTGAGAGCAGCACACATTCCGGGCTACTTGAACGTAGGGGCAGACCTCATGTCAAGAGGGGGTCCTCGAGACGACGAGTGGTGTCTGCACCCGGACATTGTTCTACAGATTTGGGAACAATTCGGGAGAGCCGAGGTGGACCTGTTCGCGTCACGTGTGAATGCGCAGTGTCCCCTATGGTTCTCTCTGAGAAACCAGGACGAACCGCCATTGGGAAGAGACGCATTCGCGCACTACCCGTGGCCGAAAGTTCTCCTGTATGCATTCCCTCCGCTGTCTTGCATTCTCCCACTGCTAGCCAGGGTGAGGTCAGAGGAGCTGTCAGTGATACTGATAGCGCCCGATCGCCCGGGGGCTCCGTGGTTTGCAGAGATGAGTCAGATGTTGATTGCGCCACCCTGGCCAATTCCACATCGACGAGACGCGTTGACTCAGGCGGGAGGCTCGATAGGGCAATGGCCCATAATCGGCCAACCACTGAAGGCTTGGTTCCTGAATGGGACAGGTTAAAGCGCCGTGGGTTGTCTGATGCAGTGATCAGAACAATACAGGGCGCAAGAGCCGGTTCCACTTCTAGGGTGTATACCAGCAGATGGAACGTTTTCTCACGATGGTGTGATACACAGGACGTGGACCCCATGAGCTGTCAGGTAGAGAGTGTGCTCTCATTCCTACAGTCTATGTTTGATAAGCAGAAATCGCCCTCCACTATTCGAGTGTTTGCAGCGGCAATTTCAGCTGGTCATGAAGGTTTTAACGGAAAAAGTGTTTTCAGTCACCCATTAGTGAAACGTTTCCCATTGGGAACGCAACGGCTTAGGCCAAGGCCTAGAGCTACGCTGCCCAAGTGGGATTTGGCATTGGTTCTCGAAGCGCTATGTAAGTCGCCGTTCGAGCCATTGAATCAAATACCCCTCAAGATGCTGTCTATCAAGACGGCGCTGTTGCTCGCCTTGACTACTGCTAAACGAGTCAGCGATTTGTGTGCACTGTCGACGAGACCCGACTGCCTTGCCATTAATGGCGATCTGAGCAGAGCGGTGTTACGTCCTAACCCGGCATTTGTGCCGAAGGTTATTAACAGTGCATATAGATCGCAGATCGTGGAATTGTGGGCTTTTCATCCCCCTCCCCATGGGGAGAGGAGTGAGGAAAAGCTTCACTGTCTGTGCCCAGTACGCGCTTTGGCGTGTTACGTTAGGCGCACAGCGGCGGTTAGGTCATCGCCTCAGCTGTTTGTGTGTCACGGTGCGGCTGCATTGGGTAGACCACTCTCAAAACAGCGTTTGTCTCATTGGCTTTGTGAAGGCATTGAGACGGCGTACGAGGCGGCGGGGCAACAACCGCCTCAGGGTATTAGAGCGCACTCCACTCGTGGAGTAGCAGCTTCTACTGCTCTTTTCAGAGGAACAGAGGTAGAGGATATTTGTAGAGCAGCGTCATGGTCGACACCGTCTCCTTTTATCCGTTTCTATCTGTTGGATATGTCTTCTAACTCTTTGGCTCGGTCTGTACTCAGCGTGGCTGAAGGGAGATCATGAGCAGAATAGAGAAAGAAAGCAGGATTGTGAATAAGTTCATAAGTCCGCTTTTATTAGAAGTAACATATTATGGACATGTTTTCTAACTCTTTTGTTCGATCGAATTTCAGCAGAGCTGAAAGGCGTTCTTGAGCTAGAAAAAGAGGACAGAGCAGGACCTTGGACAGGTTCCAATCAGGTCCGCTCTGGTTAGGAAGACTTATGTCAAGGATAAGCCTTTTAAACTCCAATCTCGATTGCACTCAGCACAGCTGAAGGGGAATCTTGAGGTAGAGGAGGGAGAAGCAGGATGATAGACTGGTCTCTATCAGGTCCGCTTTGGGTGAAGAGCATATTCTGTGGCATGTCTCCTGGCTGACAGTGTCAGCATATAGAAACATGTATTAAGTGGACAGAATGTGGGGTCATCTATCTGAGGTTCAGTTTAGTATGACTGGTATATTTTGTCCCTGCCTACTAATCTCTGGGTTCCATTGAGTGAGTAAGGCGGGCTATTGGACACATAATGTAGAGTGACATTTTATGTCATTCCATTAGTGGATAATAGTGTTGTCATAGAATATTGAGGCACGGCTATCTGCTAGTCAGATTAGCACGGCGTCTATTCTATTGATCTGCCCAATAGCCATTGACATTGTCATTGAGCTAGATGGGGCGGGTCTATAACCGATGACGCGGTATATTGTGACGCCCTATGGGTTCTATATCGTGGAGCTCCGCCCCATAGGGGAGCTATGCTCCTAGTGGTTTACCCTCTGCCCTAAGGCAGATGCAGCCTGAAGCAAAATTATGCACACACCTACAGCCAATAGGAGTACAGGTGTCCCTATATAAGGAACCCCGTTCCCTCAATCTGCCTCCCATTATCTTCAGCGACTGGACTAGAATTGAAGAAGCCATAGAAGACTCAGGAAGATCTCGTCGTTGATATCCAGCCATCAACGTCTTCCTACAATGAGCACACCTAGCTTATCCAAGGTAAGCATTTAACAAAAGCTCTTTTCAGAGCTCAATGTCGCTGTTCCCCTTGGCGGCTGTCGACCCCCCCCGACACTGTTTCGTGGGTTGAGAGGCACAGCACGCCAGGGACAGCTTCATCAATCCCCCACTATGCGCCAGCTGCGCCCTCCTTTTTTGAAGGAGTGGAAGCAGCATTGGGCATTTTTAGGGAGGATATTCCTCTTGAGGATGTGCTATCAGTGTTAGTCTCAGCTGAGGCATCATCTGAGGGCACTGACTCAGGAGATGACAGGGCTATTGGGGAAGAAATGAATATTCTATTGGAACAATTCATTACACTGACCCAGATGTTTAACACCCCTTTTCCTTCGGGAAATTGTGAGGTCATTACATCCCTGGATGATGACGCCACAGCCTCTCTGTGCCTGAATTCTCAGGTCTCATTGAGTGGGCTGCTAAACAGCGGGAGATTAAGCTGCCCCCCATTCCCTCCAACCCGGAAGTGGATATGAGGAAGGGCGGCCGTTACTCTCGCTACAGCTTGGCGTCAGACGGCGGCCTCCAGCAGCAAGGGAGCGGGCCTCGCCCCCCCCCTGCAGCGCCAGAGGTGCCGGCGAGAGAGGTCATTAAAGCGTCATCCTGGCATCACCCGAAGGGCGGCCAGAAGAGACGCCGTTTATGACAGGCGAGGGGGAGAGAACGGAAGACGGCACAGCGCCTGCTGTGACCGAGCCCACTGTCCCCCCCCACTCTACCGTTGAGTGTATGGAGGAGAATGTTTTTTGTTGATGTGTGTAATAAAGAGTTGGCTCTACTTGACACTGTCAAGAAAGAGCCCCCTTTTCCATAATACATCCGAGAGCGTTCGACCTTCCTCACTCTCGCTCTCTCTCTTACCACTATGAGTGCAGCTCAGCCCACCATGGTGCGTTGCTGAATGCACACATAAGGCAGGTATATAAAAGGTATTAAGTGTACCTTATAGGACCTCACTTTACAGACTCCTAGGAGTGCCGTAGTGAGTGTCTCACATAGCAGGCTGCAGTCTCAGCCAGATAATGGCATGATGACGCGACCGCTATCCGGGACGGCGCTCTGTCTCAGGCTAACGCCTCAGTCAGTGCAGTTCAGACCCGTGCTGCGTTCACGGAGGGCCTGATTACTACGGTTACGGGCGTAACCACGTATCGGCGCCCCCGTTTCTCTCAGAACGCGCTGATAATAACCACATTGGGGGTGGCGCACTATCACAGACTAAGGTCTCTGTTAGTACGACCCAGACCCATGCTGCGTTCAAGAAGGGCCCGATTACCACGGTCACGAAGGTGCCCAGTGTATCGGCGCCCCCACCTTTTCCTGAACGCGCCCAGGCTCACCACACTGAGTGTAGTTCAGCCCACCAGGGGTGCAGAGCTGAACGCACACAGGAGGTGAAAGGAGGAATAATACCTAGACGCCGTCTTGGTTTATCTCAAAGAGAACTCACATTACAGACTCCAAGGAGTACTGTAGTGAGTGCCTCTCATAGCAGGCTGCAGTCTCAGTCAGGAGACATGATGACGCAGCCGCTAGTTGGGGATGGCGCACTATCGCAGACTAAGGTCTCGGTTAGTGCGATTCAGACCCATGCTGCGTTCACGGAGGGCCCGATTACCACGGTGACGAAGTTTCCCAGTGTATCGACGCCCCCACTTATTTCTGAACGCGCTAATACTCACCACACTGAGCGTAGTTCAGCCCACCAGAGGTGCAGAGCTGAACGCACACAGGAGGTGAAGGGAGGAAAGATACCAAGACACCGTCTTGGCTTATCTCAGGATACCTCACATTCAGCAGGCAGCTGTCTCTGTCCCAATGTGACATGAAGACGCAGCCGCTAGCCGGGAATGACGCCTTGCTGCAGGCTAATGCCTCAGTCAGCGCAGATCAGACCCGTGCGACGTTCACGGAGAGCGGGAATACCAGGGTTACAGGTATAACCAAGGTATGGACGCCTCCGAATTATTCTGAACGTGTCAATGCCCATGGCTATGAGCGCAGCTCACCACATATTGAGTGTGTCGTTGAACAGTCGCCTAAGACCAGTAAAGAGGCATTGTGGCACCACCGTGTGGTGTCAGTCAGAGATCACACCTTTCAGATTCTATTGAATTCTGTAAAGGATGAGTCTCATGTTAAGCGGCAGTCTCAGTCAGACAATGACATGATGACGCAATCGCTTTCCGGGCAGAGCGCTCTGTCTCAGGCCAGTACCTCAGACAGCGCAGTTCAGACCCGTGCTGCGTTCCTGGAGGGCAAGATTACTGGAGTTACGGTCGTAACCAACGTATCAAAGCCCCCGACTCACCCAGAACGAGCTGACGTATCCTCTCCCTTTCAAGGGGGGCCCGACTTGGGCTATTCCACCAACCCAGTGCTGGGGAATAGCGGCGGCGAGGGCCATAGAGGAATACAGGTCCTTCCTACTGGACGCACCACAGCTTCGTGCGCACCCGCTGTCTCTGCATTGCTGGCAGTGGCGTCGAAGCTGTACCCTCTCACGCTGGCTAGAACAGACGTTAGAGAAGGGTTATGCCCTCCAATTCCATCGGACCCCACCCCCGTTCAAGGGAGTGGTGGAAACGGTGATGAAAACGCCAGACAAAGTAGCCGCTCTGAGATCAGAGATTACGGAACTTTTGGCGAAGGAGGCGGTCACAGTAGTTCCCCGAGAGCAAAGGAACAAGGGGCTTTACTCGCCCTATTTCCTAGTGCCAAAAAAGACGGGGGGAGTGAGGCCGATTTTGGATTTACGCATTCTCAACGAGAGCATAACCAAACGGCCCTTCCGAATGCTGACGACAAAACGCCTACTGGAATGTGTTCAGAAGGGAGATTTTTGTACAAGCATAGACCTAAAGGACGCGTACTTTCATGTGCCGATACAATCGCGCCACAGAAAGTTTCTGCGGTTCGCCTTTCAAGGGGTGGCGTACGAGTTCACGAGGATGCCGTTTGGGTACGCCCTGGCACCTCGAACGTTTTCCAAATGTGTGGAGGCGGCATTGGAACCGCTGCGTCGTCAAGGGATAAGGCTATTAGCCTACCTAGACGACCTGCTGATTCTCGCCCCGTCAGCAGAGCTGGCGTTCACACACACGACACAGACAGTGATTCATCTCACGCGTCTGGGGTTTGCTGTGAATTGGAAAAAGAGCGCACCCTGGCCCAGTCATCAGATTGTCTACCTGGGACTACAGCTAGACACTGTAATGATGAGGGCGCGAATTTCGGACCCTCGAAGGGCAGCATTGTTACTAGCCCTGAGGAAGTGTCGTCCGAATCACACAGTAACGGCGCTATCGATCAGGTCACTTTTGGGTCTCATGTCGGCAGCCCACTCTGTGGTCCCGCTAGGGCTTCTGCACATGCGCAAAGCACAGCGGTGGTTCGCCCAACTAAGACTAGACCCAGTGCGTCAACGTCATCGGTTGGTGGTGGTTCCTCTCTCGCTAAGAGCAGACCTGGACTATTGGCGGAACCCGTGCGTTCTCACGCACGGAGTCCCGATGGGCAAGGTGTCATCCTACATTCCAGTGTTTACAGATGCCTCTCTGACTGGATGGGGAGGGACATGTCAGTCTCAAGCGATAGGAGGTGCATGGCCTCAATCAGGTCGTCACATCAACCTCCTAGAGTTGGAAACGGTGCGACTGGTCTTGACCCACTTCGCGTCTACCCTTCGGGGTCGCGATGTGTTGGTCTGGTCAGACAACCGAACCACAGTAGCTCACATAAACCGCCAGGGAGGGGTCAGGTCTCCTGCCCTTCATCGGGCGGCAGTGGAATTGTGGCTGTGGGCTCACAAGCACCTTCGCTCGTTGAGAGCAGCACACATTCCGGGCTACTTGAACGTAGGGGCAGACCTCATGTCAAGAGGGGGTCCTCGAGACGACGAGTGGTGTCTGCACCCGGACATTGTTCTACAGATTTGGGAACAATTCGGGAGAGCCGAGGTGGACCTGTTCGCGTCACGTGTGAACGCGCAGTGTCCCCTATGGTTCTCTCTGAGAAACCAGGACGAACCGCCATTGGGAAGAGACGCATTCGCGCACTACCTGTGGCCGAAAGTTCTCCTGTATGCATTCCCTCCGCTGTCTTGCATTCTCCCACTGCTAGCCAGGGTGAGGTCAGAGGAGCTGTCAGTGATACTGATAGCGCCCGATCGCCCGGGGGCTCCGTGGTTTGCAGAGATGAGTCAGATGTTGATTGCGCCACCCTGGCCAATTCCACATCAACGAGACGCGTTGACTCAGGCGGGAGGCTCGATAGGGCAATGGCCCATAATCGGCCAACCACTGAAGGCTTGGTTCCTGAATGGGACAGGTTAAAGCGCCGTGGGTTGTCTGATGCAGTGATCAGAACAATACAGGGCGCAAGAGCCGGTTCCACTTCTAGGGTGTATACCAGCAGATGGAACGTTTTCTCACGATGGTGTGATACACAGGACGTGGACCCCATGAGCTGTCAGGTAGAGAGTGTGCTCTCATTCCTACAGTCTATGTTTGATAAGCAGAAATCGCCCTCCACTATTCGAGTGTTTGCAGCGGCAATTTCAGCTGGTCATGAAGGTTTTAACGGAAAAAGTGTTTTCAGTCACCCTTTAGTGAAACGTTTCCTATTGGGAACGCAACGGCTTAGGCCAAGACCTAGAGCTACGCTGCCCAAGTGGGATTTGGCATTGGTTCTCGAAGCGCTATGTAAGTCGCCGTTCGAGCCATTGAATCAAATACCCCTCAAGATGCTGTCTATCAAGACGGCGCTGTTGCTCACCTTGACTACTGCTAAACGAGTCAGCGATTTGTGTGCACTGTCGACGAGACCCGACTGCCTTGCCATTAATGGCGATTTGAGCAGAGCGGTGTTACGTCCTAACCCGGCATTTGTGCCGAAGGTTATTAACAGTGCATATAGATCGCAGATCGTGGAATTGTGGGCTTTTCATCCCCCTCCCCATGGGGAGAGGAGTGAGGAAAAGCTTCACTGTCTGTGCCCAGTACGCGCTTTGGCGTGTTACGTTAGGCGCACAGCGGCGGTTAGGTCATCGCCTCAGCTGTTTGTGTGTCACGGTGCGGCTGCATTGGGTAGACCACTTTCAAAACAGCGTTTGTCTCATTGGCTTTGTGAAGGCATTGAGACGGCGTACGAGGCGGCGGGGCAACAACCGCCTCAGGGTATTAGAGCGCACTCCACTCGTGGAGTAGCAGCTTCTACTGCTCTTTTCAGAGGAACAGAGGTAGAGGATATTTGTAGAGCAGCGTCATGGTCGACACCGTCTCCTTTTATCCGTTTCTATCTGTTGGATATGTCTTCTAACTCTTTGGCTCGGTCTGTACTCAGCGTGGCTGAAGGGAGATCATGAGCAGAATAGAGAAAGAAAGCAGGATTGTGAATAAGTTCATAAGTCCGCTTTTATTAGAAGTAACATATTATGGACACGTTTTCTAACTCTTTTGTTCGATCGAATTTCAGCAGAGCTGAAAGGCGTTCTTGAGCTAGAAAAGGAGGACAGAGCAGGACCTTGGACAGGTTCCAATCAGGTCCGCTCTGGTTAGGAAGACTTATGTCAAGAATAAGCCTTTTAAACTCCAATCTCGATTGCACTCAGCACAGCTGAAGGGGAATCTTGAGGTAGAGGAGGGAGAAGCAGGATGATAGACTGGTCTCTATCAGGTCCGCTTCGGATGAAGAGCATATTCTGTGGCATGTCTCCTGGCTGACAGTGTCAGCATATAGAAACATGTATTGAGTGGACAGAATGTGAGGTCATCTATCTGAGGTTCAGTTTAGTATGACTGGTATATTTTGTTCCATAGAATATTGAGGCACGGCTATCTGCTAGTCAGATTAGCACGGCGTCTATTCTATTGATCTGCCCAATAGCCATTGACATTGTCATTGAGCTAGATGGGGCGGGTCTATAACCGATGACGCGGTATATTGTGACGCCCTGATGGGTTTTTAGTCGCAGTACTGCGGGAATTGGTTGCAGCCATTGCTGGGCTTGACCTTTTCATTTTTTAATGGGAAGTGTTAGGCTCGGCAGGGAGTACATTTTGGAGCGTTTCGCTCCGCCTTAAACCACTAGGAGCATAGCTCCCCTATGGGGCGGAGCTCCACGATATAGAACGATTAGTTACCGGAGTGTAACTCCAGTTCTATGAGTGGAGCGGAGCCCCATAGGACTTAAGGCCCTACCGACCCTCTCTAGTCTCGCTGAAGATAATATCTCGGGAGGCAGATTGAGGGAACGGGGTTCCTTATATAGGGACACCTGTACTCCTATTGGCTGTAGGTGTGTGCATAATTTTGCTTCAGGCTGCATCTGCCTTAGGGCAGAGGGTAAACCACTAGGAGCATAGCTCCCCTATGGGGCTCCGCTCCACTCATAGAACTGGAGTTACACTCCGGTAACTAATCGTTTTTTAGTCGCAGTACTGCGGGAATTGGTTGCAGCCATTGCTGGGCTTGACCTTTTTTCATTTTTTAATGAGAAGTGTTAGGCTCGGCAGGGAGTACATTTTGGAGCGTTTCGCTCCGCCTTAAACCACTAGGAGCAGAGCTCCCCTATGGGGCGGAGCTCCACGATATAGAACGACTAGTTACCGGAGTGTAACTCCAGTTCTATGAGTGGAGCGGAGCCCCATAGGACTTAAGGCCCTACCGACCCTCTCTAGTCTCGCTGAAGATAATATCTCGGGAGGCAGATTGAGGGAACGGGGTTCCTTATATAGGGACACCTGTACTCCTATTGGCTGTAGGTGTGTGCATAATTTTGCTTCAGGCTGTTTCTGCCTTAGGGCAGAGGGTAAACCACTAGGAGCAGAGCTCCCCTATGGGGCTCCGCTCCACTCATAGAACTGGAGTTACACTCCGGTAACTAGTCGTTTTGGAGAGGCCGGGCCTCCCGTCCAATGGCCAACGGAGGAGGCCTGCGAAACGGGCCAATCGGGGTGGTGGGGAGATGGTGTCCAATCAGCAGGCGCCACTGCCGGCTTTATAAACTTCACATAGGCATTTCGAGGCTATACTCCCGACTGTCAGAGCAGCGCCATGGCCAGAACCAAGCAAACCGCTCGCAAATCCACCGGTGGCAAAGCCCCCAGGAAGCAGCTCGCCACTAAGGCTGCTCGCAAGAGTGCCCCGGCCACCGGCGGTGTGAAGAAGCCTCACCGTTACAGGCCCGGCACCGTGGCTCTGAGAGAGATCCGTCGTTACCAGAAGTCCACTGAGCTACTCATCCGCAAGCTGCCCTTCCAGCGCCTGGTGCGAGAAATCGCCCAGGACTTCAAGACCGACCTGCGCTTCCAGAGCTCCGCCGTGATGGCCCTACAGGAGGCTAGCGAGGCTTACCTGGTCGGCCTGTTCGAGGACACCAACCTGTGCGCCATCCACGCCAAGCGGGTGACCATCATGCCCAAGGACATCCAGCTGGCCCGCCGTATTCGCGGAGAGCGCGCATAAATGAGGATGACCTGAACTCGAATATCCCCCAAAGGCTCTTTTAAGAGCCACCTCCATATTTCCATCAAAAAGGCACAATTGTTCCATGTATACACGCACCTCTACATTAGCCACCATGTATGTTGTTCACTAACACGTCTAAAAGCTACGTATTGCACCTTTTTAGTTGCCTGAAGTCTAGCTTCAATGTTTGTGTGTGTGTATATACACAACCATCTGGCATCATCCACTTCCTTTGAACTATATAGTAACACAGTAAAATGCTTTACAAAGGAGGGGAAAAAGAAACGAGTGATAATATAGGCCGAATAGTAACAAGAATTGTGTTCAGATGAATAATTGACACTATTAGTTGTGTGTAATAATAGCCTTGCATGCAGTCCAGAAAAAACATTGCATGCCAACTTACTTTGAAAGTCCCATGTTGCAGTGCTGCTGAGAGACTCATGCAGAGGCCCAAACTTTACAATGGAGCACGGAGGCCATCTTGTGGTTAAATGTGGGTACTGCACCTCATGGTGAGTCCCTTTCAGCATTTGCTCTTTAGGCCAGCGTTTCCCAAACGCGGTCCTGGGGTCCACAAGGGGTGCGCGTTTTGCGTTTTGCCCTAGCACTCCACAACTGATTCTAATACTCCCAGCTTGATGATGATGAGTTGATTATTTGAATCAGCTGTGTAGTGCTAGGGCAAAAACTCCCAAAATGTGGCCCGAGTTTGGGAAACCCTGCTTTAGGCTAATACTAGCCTATTAGGATGACTTGGTTCGATCGCTTTAATGGCAACTGCTGAACTCTGGTTTCACTAATTACTTGTCCCAGGTCACCATTATGAATCCAATAGCAAAACAAATGTTTCAAAATAGCTCAATAGTGAAAAAAGGCCAGGAAATGATGGGTTCTCAGCAATATTTCACCAACAACCAATCACTATTCACGCATAGACATTAGGATCATCAACAAATATTCCTAAGTCATACTACAAAAGGGTTGTAACGAAATGGATTTGTCTGTTCAATGCAAGTTCAACGTCAAAGAAAAAGTGCATCACCACAACAAACGTGTCTTTAGATACACTGTAAAAAATGACTTTGTGGAATGTACTCAAGCTATTACAGTCAACAAAAGCACACGTCATATTGTTGAGTAGATCTTTTTGCTTGTTTTTATGAGTAGATAAGCTTGAGTAAGTTGAGTTGATGTGGTCCAATACATTGAGTAAAGATGATAGAGACGTAAAAAGGATTATATTACGTTGATTCGACTCAAATAGACATTGTGTTATTTTACCTGAATGATTCATCCTATTATGTATTTAGACCAACTTACTTTGGATTCACTCAATCACATCCCTTAAGAGAAAAGGTATCCGGACACCGGGAATCCATTTATTTAAACATCAACGGTTTGCAAAACATCTGTTATTATGAGTTGACAAATTACGTAATTGCAATCAACACTGCAGGTAAATCATGATTGCTGCAGGTAGGCAACACCGTAGAAATAGGAACTACAACACTAACAACAAGTGACATTTACTCCTGATGTACTGACTGACCTGTTGCAACCTCTACAACCACTGTGCTTATTATTTGACCCTGCTGGTCATCTATGAACGTTTGAACATCTTGGAGAAAAATGTGTGAAACCACTGCCTATATGAGGAGCTGTCGTTGTTTGTTTTATTACCACATACTTATGGAAATTGCACCGGTTGAGAGATGATGGCTCTCTTGTGCCTACGGTGAAGGGTACTTCTGATCCAGCAGGTGGTGCTAAGATCCCTCCCTATATGACTTGAATGATGAGTTGATTTATTCCTTATAGCTCCTAATGATTTTAAGGCCAGTGTTGGCAAACATTACTTGTGCTCCAGCAGGTGGCCATGACATCCCTCCCTATATGACTTGACTGACCAGTTAGTTGATGGACTCCTTATAGCTCCTAAATTTAATGATTTTAAGGCCAGTGTTGGCAAACATGACTTCTGCTCCAGCAGGTGGCCATGAAATCCCCCCCTATATGACTTGACTGACCAGGTAGTTGATGGACTCCTTATAGCTCTTAATGATCTCAAGTGTCTGTGTTTTTATGTGGTTAGGAGTTTTGCTCACTGCGTGTCCCCCTTCCATTTCAGTGTTTCCCAACTCCAGCGGTAGAGTAGGCTACCCCCAACAGGACCCATTTTTCTTGTAGGCCTGGACAGCCACAGCTGATTGAACAACCTGTCACCTAAATTACCAAGTCCTCAATGAGTAGAATCAGGTGCAACAACAACAACAACAACAACAACAACAACAACAATATGAGGAGAGGGACACAGTGTACTAGCTGATCTCCCAGTTGTCACAGTTTGGCCTTGTGTTCCACATAGCCTATATCAGTATTTGAGTATGTTTCCCGCGCACTTTAGTTGCTTTCACGTCATCTTTGAAATCGCTCCTCCCTAGTCCCCTAGAACGAGCGCCCTCCCCTTTGCAACGCCTCCGAACATATAACAGAGGCGCGCTTTCTGTGCCGCCGGCCTCAATCAGGTCGACCAAACGCAGATAATAGCGCACCGCGCACCGGCGCTGAAATCATTCATTCACTTGAACTCAACTAGCGAACACACCATGTCCGGAAGAGGCAAAGGCGGCAAGGGACTCGGAAAAGGAGGCGCCAAGCGTCACCG
>NC_140027.1:12986332-12998832 GCF_964263955.1 Coregonus lavaretus | reverse complement strand
ATGCACGGCCCTTCCGCGGCCCACATGACTTTATTCTGAACGGAGACAAGTCTGCTCGCTGGGCCGTTCGCTTTTGGAGCAAAAACACGGCTCCGTCGGTGACTTTTGGGCCGATATAGGCGAACAGAAAACACAAGTGAAAGAGCATTTGGCCAGCCCAGAGAAGCCGAGCTGGTTGGCTTGAGTCTACATGGTTCTCATGTCGCGTTTAAGGCCAGCCCCCTGCTCGGTGTGGAGCTTCAATAGCGCAGAACAGCGTCTACAGCAAACTACTCCTCGCAGACCGTGTGTGTGTGTGTGTACCGGACCAAACGACAGACAGACATGGCAGAAGTCGCACCAGCACCCGCCGCCGCCGCGCCGGCAAAGGCACCCAAGAAGAAGGCAGCAGCCAAGGCCAAGAAAGCGGGACCCAGCGTAGGCGAGCTCATCGTCAAGGCTGTGACCGCTTCCAAGGAGAGGAGCGGCGTGTCCCTGGCCGCACTCAAGAAGACGCTGGCGGCAGGCGGCTACGACGTGGAGAAGAACAACTCCCGCGTCAAGATCGCAGTCAAGAGCCTCGTCACCAAGGGTACCCTGGTCCAGACCAAGGGCACCGGTGCATCCGGCTCCTTCAAGCTCAACAAGAAAGCCGTCGAGGCGAAGAAGCCCGCCAAGAAAGCCGCAGTCCCCAAAGTAAAGAAGGTGGCCGCCAAGAAGCCCGCCGCGGCGAAGAAGCCCAAGAAGGTAGCAGCCAAGAAGGCCGTCGCCGCAAAGAAGTCCCCCAAGAAGGCCAAGAAGCCCGCTACACCCAAAAAGGCCGCCAAGAGCCCCAAGAAGGTGAAGAAGCCCGCCGCAGCGGCCAAGAAGGCAGCCAAGAGCCCCAAGAAGGCTACAAAGGCAGCCAAGCCCAAAGCCGCCAAGCCCAAGGCAGCCAAGGCCAAGAAGGCAGCCCCCAAGAAGAAGTAAACCTATTACAAACAGTGTTCTACTCGATACATGTTGTACCACAAAAGGCTCTTTTAAGAGCCACCCACCTCTTTCCATAGAAAGCGCATTGATTTCCATGTACTACCTGTCGTGGAAAAGAAATTACGCACACTAGGCTACTTTTACGCACACAACATTGTCCCACTCTGGGTGTGTGCGAAGGGAGAGGCATATAATAGAGGGCCAAAATGGCTCAGAAATTCGACCTCACGAGTGCACCCTCACCAGCCATTTTTATATATGAGCCACTGGGCTATTCCCGTTCAGAGGCAGGCTGCTGTGATGTGTTACAAGTGCCATGTAATAACAATAACAATACTATAGTGGCTTCGAATTGAAACTCACGAGTGCACCCTCAACAGCCATTTTTATATATGAGCCACTGGGCTATTCCCGTTCAGAGGCAGGCTGCTGTGATGTGTTACAAGTGCCATGTAATAACAATAACAATACTATAGTGGCTTCGATTTCAAACTCAAGAGTGCACCCTCACCAGCTGTTTGTTTCCCATTTGGAGAGAAATAATGTGTGGATGTCATTTCGGACATTTTGGCGCTCACGCGAAATGACACAAAGTAACAAAGTCGGAGGGAAACAAAGTAGCCTCTCACTCGCTGCCTGTGGGTGGGAACCGGCTTAGGGCTGTCTGTCTGTCCATCTGTCTGTCCCTCGCTCCAATTGGATAAGGCCACACCGGCCCGGTGGCCAATCGTTGCCTCTTGTGGCGAGGTATATGTACGGCTCTCGAAGTGGCGAGCGGCTCATTCAGACTTTCTGTGACTTTCTCAAGCTACCAATATGAGCGGAAGAGGCAAAACCGGAGGCAAGGCCAGGGCGAAGGCAAAGACCCGTTCATCCCGTGCTGGCCTCCAGTTCCCCGTGGGCCGTGTGCACAGGCTGCTGCGCAAAGGCAACTACGCCGAGCGTGTGGGCGCTGGCGCACCAGTCTACCTGGCCGCCGTACTCGAGTACCTGACTGCTGAGATCCTGGAGTTGGCCGGCAACGCTGCCCGTGACAACAAGAAGACTCGTATCATCCCCCGTCACCTGCAACTGGCCGTCCGTAACGACGAGGAGCTGAACAAACTGCTCGGCGGTGTGACCATCGCTCAGGGTGGTGTGCTGCCCAACATCCAGGCAGTCCTACTCCCCAAGAAGACCGAGAAGGCAGTCAAAGCCAAGTAAATTCGCTACTGCGACTTCAACTTGACTACTCAACCCCCAAAGGCTCTTTTAAGAGCCAACCACCTAGCTCTCCAAAAGCGCAAAGTACCTTTCTATGACCGCAATACATTGAGTGGGTGTATACACAACTATTTCGACATTCTGTGCCCACATGAGGCCTTGCATGAACAACAACACCTACTTGGCCTCATTTGCCATAGCAGTTCTATATCGTGGAGCTCCGCCCCATAGGGGAGCTATGCTCCTAGTGGTTTACCCTCTGCCCTAAGGCAGACGCAGCCTGAAACAAAATTATGCACACACCTACAGCCAATAGGAGTACAGGTGTCCCTATATAAGGAACCCCGTTCCCTCAATCTGCCTCCCATTATCTTCAGCGACTGGACTAGAGTGAAGAAGCCTAGAAGACTCAAGAAGAATTTCGTCGTTGACTGCCAGCCGTCAACGTCTTCTAAATGAGCACGCCAAGTTATCCACCCCCAAAGGCCCTTTTCAGGGCCCTATGCCGCTGTACCGCCATGGCTACTTCGGACCCCCACGACCTATGTTTCGTGTGCTTGGGACCGCTGCATGCCAAGGAAGGTCTCGGCAACCCTCCTAATTGCGCCTCCTGCGCTCTCCTTCCTATGAAGGAGAGAAAGCAGCGATGGACGTTTTTTAGAGAGGAGGTCCCTCTCGACGACGCAATGTCCGTGCTCGCCTCTGGATCAGAGGCATCAGCGGGCAGTGCTGAGTCAGAGGATGACGGGGAGAGCGCCGAGCCGGATGTCCCAATGGGGCAATCTGGAGCTCTGGCGCCAGCCTTTAAGACCCCCTTTCCTACGGAAAGCGTGAGGTCTGAGGGTTCCCTGTGCGGAGATGACATGAGCTCTGCCAGGTCAGAGGCTCTGTCCTTCGCGGCCGCCTCTCTGCGTTCGGACTTTCCCGGACTCATTGAGAGGGCGGCCACCCGACTGGAGATTGCGCTGCCCCCAGCTCCCCCTCCAATGGAGGTGGATTTGATGGAGGGCGGCCCCTACTCCGTGCCGAGAAGGGCGGCTGAGCCAATGGCTCCAGCCTTGCCCTCTCTGGGCAAATATGTCGAGGGCTCGTGGGGGGCACCTCTGGCGGCGCGTTCGCCGGCCAGAGTGTACACCCCATTCACCAGAGTGGCTGGATACGAGTGGGCAGCTAAGGGAATCCCTAGGCTCGAAGGCGCCATGACGGCGTACCTAGTGCCGGGTTCGAGTCCCTGGGCAGCCTCCAAGAAGGCCACCCTGCCAGCACAGAGGGACAGGTTCACAGCCCAATTGGCTGAGAAATCCTTCACGCTGGGAGCCCAGAGCGTTGCAGCGGCGAACAACATCGCCCTCCTCGCGGCCTCCCTGTCCCGTCTCACAACGGGCAGGTCAGAGTTGACCGGTGAGGAAGTGGAGGAGGCCTCCAGGATTTCTGGAGCCATACTCCACCTGACGCAAGCGGTGGCGATATGCGCGGGCAGGACCATGGCCACCTCGGTGGTTACTGAGCGGCACCTCTGGCTGTCCATGACGGCCATGAAGGAGACCGACAGGGCATCCTTGCTCAACGCCCCCGTCTCCAGCGAAGGGCTATTTGGCCTCGCTGTGAAGGACGCTACCGAACGCATCGCCAAACTGGACGAGGAGAGGAGGCACCTGGCGAAACATTTGCCACTGGCAATGAAGGCCAGCAGAGCCCCAACCAACCCGTCCACCTCCAACGCCCCCAACAAGTCAGCTGGGAGGCGAAGGGCCAGGCGACAGACGCACACCCAGAGCAGCGGGAGAGCGGGCTCGGCCCCTCCAGCAGCAACGGTGACAACGTCGGTCCCGCCGGAGAAGGAGGTCGTCCAGAGGCCAGCCTGGAAGCACCAGAAGGTGTCCCAGAAAAGGCGGCACCTCTGACGAGGCGAGGGGGAGAGAGCAGAAGACGGCCCGGCGCGTGACGCAGAGAGGCCTACTGTTCCCCCCCACCCCACTGTTCAGGGCGTGGAGGGCTGTTTTTATAAATATGTGAATAAAGAGATGATTCTCATTGACACTGTCAAAGAAGGACTTTTATTCCATAAGGTTAAGAACACTTCACGTTCTATGTCTCTCCCTCACCATCTTGAGTGTAGTTCAACCCACTTAGAGTGTGTAGCTGAGCGCGCTCAAGAGAGGAAAAGGGTAAAGGTAGCAAGGCACAGCCTTAGCTCACCTAATAAAGATCTCTTACTGCAGACTCCTAGGAGCTCTGCAGTAAAGGTCTCACATAGCAGGCAAATGCCTCTGTCCCAATGTGACATGAAGGCGCTGCCGTTAGCTGGGAATGACGCCTTGCTGCAGGCCAATGCCTCAGTCAACGCAGATCAGACCTGTGCGACGTTCACGGAGAGCGGGAATACCTCCAAGGTATGGACGCCTCCAAATTGTTCTGAACGTATCAATGCCCATGGCTATGAGCGCAGCTCGCCACACATTGAGTGTGTCGCTGAGCAGCCGCCTAAGACCAGTAAAGAAGCATTGTGGCGCCACCGTGTGGTGTCAGTCAGAGATCACACCTTTCAGGTTCTATTGAATTCTGTAAAGGATAGGTCTCATGTTAAGCGGCAGTCTCAGTCAGACAATGACATGATGACGCAATCGCTTTCCGGGCAGAGCGCTCTGTCTCAGGCCAGTACCTCAGACAGCGCAGTTCAGACCCGTGCTGCGTTCACGGAGGGCAAGATTACTGGAGTTACGGGCGTAACCAACGTATCAAAGCCCCCGACTCACCCAGAACGAGCTGATGTGTCCTCTCCCTTTCAAGGGGGGCCCACCTTGGGCTATTCCACCAACCCAGTGTTGGGGAATAGCGGCGGCAGGGGCCATAGAGGAATACAGGTCCTTCCTACTGGATGCACCACAGCTTCGTGCGCACCCGCTTTCCATGCATTGCTGGCAGTGGCGTCAAAGCTGTACCCTCTCACGCTGGCTAGAACAGACGTTAGAGAAGGGTTATGCCCTCCAATTCCGCCGAACCCCACCCCCGTTCAGGGGAGTGGTGGAAACGGTGATGAAAACGCCAGACAAAGTAGCCGCTCTGAAATCAGAGATTACGGAACTTTTGGCGAAGGAGGCGGTCACAGTAGTTCCCCGGGAGCAAAGGAACAAGGGGCTTTACTCGCCCTATTTCCTAGTGCCAAAAAAGACGGGGGGAGTGAGGCCGATTTTGGATTTACGCATTCTCAACGAGAGCATAACCAAACGGCCCTTCCGAATGCTGACGACAAAACGCCTACTGGAATGTGTTCAGAAGGGAGATTTTTGTACAAGCATAGACCTAAAGGACGCGTACTTTCATGTGCCGATACAATCGCGTCACAGAAAGTTTCTGCGGTTCGCCTTTCAAGGGGTGGCGTACGAGTTCACGAGGATGCCGTTTGGGTACGCCCTGGCACCTCGGACGTTTTCCAAATGTGTGGAGGCGGCATTGGAACCGCTGCGTCGTCAAGGGATAAGGCTATTAGCCTACCTAGACGACCTGTTGATTCTCGCCCCGTCAGCAGAGCTGGCGTTCACACACACGACACAGACAGTGATGCATCTCACGCGTCTGGGGTTTGCTGTGAATTGGAAAAAGAGCGCACCTTGGCCCAGTCATCAGATTGTCTACTTGGGACTACAGTTAGACACTGTTATGATGAGGGCGCGAATTTCGGACCCTCGAAGGGCAGCATTGTTGCTAGCCCTGAGGAAGTGTCGTCCGAATCACACAGTAACGGCGCTATCGATCATGTCACTTTTGGGTCTCATGTCGGCAGCCCACTCTGTGGTCCCGCTAGGGCTTCTGCACATGCGCAAAGCACAGCGATGGTTCGCCCAACTAAGACTAGACCCAGTGCGTCAACGTCATCGGTTGGTGGTGGTTCCTCTCTCGCTAAGAGCAGACTTGGACTATTGGCGGAACCCGTGCGTTCTCACGCACGGAGTCCCGATGGGCAAGGTGTCATCCTACATTCCAGTGTTTACAGATGCCTCTCTGACTGGATGGGGAGGGACATGTCAGTCTCAAGCGATAGGAGGTGCATGGCCTCAATCAGGTCGTCACATCAACCTCCTAGAGTTGGAAACGGTGAGACTGGTCTTGACCCACTTCGCGTCTACCCTTCGGGGTCGCGATGTGCTGGTCTGGTCAGACAACCGAACCACAGTGGCTCACATAAACCGCCAGGGAGGGGTCAGGTCTCCTGCCCTTCATCGGGCGGCAGTGGAATTGTGGCTGTGGACTCACAAGCACCTTCGCTCGTTGAGAGCAGCACACATTCCGGGCTACTTGAACGTAGGGGCAGACATCATGTCAAGAGGGGGTCCTCGAGACGACGAGTGGTGTCTGCACCCGGACATTGTTCTACAGATTTGGGAACAATTCGGGAGAGCCGAGGTGGACCTGTTCGCGTCACGTGTGAACGCGCAGTGTCCCCTATGGTTCTCTCTGAGGAACCAGGACGAACCGCCATTGGGAAGAGACGCATTCGCGCACTACCCGTGGCCGAGAGTTCTCCTGTATGCATTCCCTCCGCTGTCTTGCATTCTCCCACTGCTAGCCAGGGTGAGGTCAGAGGGGCTGTCAGTGATACTGATAGCGCCCGATCGCCCGGGGGCTCCGTGGTTTGCAGAGATGAGTCAGATGTTGATTGCGCCACCCTGGCCAATTCCACATCGACGAGACGCGTTGATTCAGGCGGGAGGCTCGATAGGGCAATGGCCCATAATCGGCCAACCACTGAAGGCTTGGTTCCTGAATGGGACAGGTTAAAGCGCCGTGGGTTGTCTGATGCAGTGATCAGAACAATACAGGGCGCAAGAGCCGGTTCCACTTGCAGGTTGTATACCAGCAGATGGAATGTTTTCTCACGATGGTGTGATACACAGGACGTGGACCCCATGAGCTGTCAGGT
This sequence comes from Coregonus lavaretus, assembly GCF_964263955.1. Taxonomy (NCBI): domain Eukaryota; kingdom Metazoa; phylum Chordata; class Actinopteri; order Salmoniformes; family Salmonidae; genus Coregonus; species Coregonus lavaretus. The sequence continues at coordinate 12,991,757 of NC_140027.1, read as the reverse complement.
AGAGAGTGTGCTCTCATTCCTACAGTCTATGTTTGATAAGCAGAAATCGCCCTCCACTATTCGAGTGTTTGCAGCGGCAATTTCAGCTGGTCATGAAGGGTTTAACGGGAAAAGTGTGTTCACTCACCCGTTAGTGAGACGTTTCCTATTGGGAACGCGACGGCTTAGGCCAAGGCCTAGAGCTACGCTGCCCAAGTGGGATTTGGCATTGGTTCTCGAAGCGCTATGTAAGTCGCCGTTCGAGCCATTGAATCAAATACCCCTCAAGATGCTGTCTATCAAGACGGCGCTGTTGCTCGCCTTGACTACTGCTAAACGAGTCAGCGATTTGTGTGCACTGTCGACGAGACCCGACTGCCTAGCCATTAATGGCGATCTGAGCAGAGCGGTGTTACGTCCTAACCCGGCATTTGTGCCGAAGGTTATTAACAGTGCATATAGATCGCAGATCGTGGAATTGTGGGCTTTTCATCCCCCTCCTCACGGGGAGAGGAGTGAGGAAAAGCTTCACTGTCTGTGCCCAGTACGCGCTTTGGCGTGTTACGTTAGGCGCACAGAGGCGGTTAGGTCATCACCTCAGCTGTTTGTGTGTCACGGTGCGGCTGCATTGGGTAGACCACTTTCAAAACAGCGTTTGTCTCATTGGCTTTGTGAAGGCATTGAGACGGCGTACGAGGCGGCGGGGCAACAACCGCCTCAGGGTATTAGAGCGCACTCCACTCGTGGAGTAGCAGCTTCTACTGCTCTTTTCAGAGGAACAGAGGTAGAGGATATTTGTAGAGCAGCGTCATGGTCGACACCGTCTCCTTTTATCCGTTTCTATCTGTTGGATATGTCTTCTAACTCTTTGGCTCGGTCGGTACTCAGCGTGGCTGAAGGGAGATCTTGAGCAGAACAGAGAAAGAAAGCAGGATTGTGAATAAGTTCATAAGTCCACTTTTATTAGAAGTAACATATTATGGACATGTTTTCTAACTCTTTTGTTCGATCGAATTTCAGCAGAGCTGAAAGGCGTTCTTGAGCTAGAAAGAGAGGACAGAGCAGGACCTTGGACAGGTTCCAATCAGGTCCGCTCTGGTTAGGAAGACTTATGTCAGGAATAAGCCTTTTAAACTCCAATCTCGATTGCACTCAGCACAGCTGAAGGAGAATCTTGAGGTAGAGGAGGGAGAAGCAGGATGATAGACTGATCTCTATCAGGTCCGCTTTGGATGAAGAGCATATTCTGTGGCATGTCTCCTGGCTGACAGTATCAGCATATAGAAACATGTACTGAGTGGACAGAATGTGAGGTCATCTATCTGAGGTTCAGTTTAGTATGACTGGTATATTTTGTTCCATAGAATATTGAGGCACGGCTATCTGCTAGTCAGATTAGCACGGCGTCTATTCTATTGATCTGCCCAACAGCCATTGACATTGTCATTGAGCTAGATGGGGCGGGTCTATAACCGATGACGCGGTATATTGTGACGCCTTGATGGGTTTTTAGTCGCAGTACTGCGGGAATTGGTTGCAGCCATTGCTGGGCTTGACCTTTGCATTTTTTAATGGGAAGTGTTAGGCTCGGCAGGGAGTACATTTTGGAGCGTTTCGCTCCGCCTTAAACCACTAGGAGCATAGCTCCCCTATGGGGCGGAGCTCCACGATATAGAACGACTAGTTACCGGAGTGTAACTCCAGTTCTATGAGTGGAGCGGAGCCCCATAGGACTTAAGGCCCTACCGACCCTCTCTAGTCTCGCTGAAGATAATATCTCGGGAGGCAGATTGAGGGAACGGGGTTCCTTATATAGGGACACCTGTACTCCTATTGGCTGTAGGTGTGTGCATAATTTTGTTTCAGGCTGCGTCTGCCTTAGGGCAGAGGGTAAACCACTAGGAGCATAGCTCCCCTATGGGGCTCCGCTCCACTCATAGAACTGGAGTTACACTCCGGTAACTAGTCGGCTAGCATTAGATGATACGTGCCTATAAGCTGTCACTCTTGACTTTGGCGACTATTATTGCGCGTAAAGGGCCGGCGGCGTCCTATTGCGCGCGCACCGGGAGTTTGAGTTTTGGAGAGGCCGGGCCTCCCGTCCAATGGCCAACGGAGGAGGCCTGCGAAACGGGCCAATCGGGGTGGTGGGGAGATGGTGTCCAATCAGCAGGCGCCACTGCCGGCTTTATAAACTTCACATAGGCATTTCGAGGCTATACTCCCGACTGTCAGAGCAGCGCCATGGCCAGAACCAAGCAAACCGCTCGCAAATCCACCGGTGGCAAAGCCCCCAGGAAGCAGCTCGCCACTAAGGCTGCTCGCAAGAGTGCCCCGGCCACCGGCGGTGTGAAGAAGCCTCACCGTTACAGGCCCGGCACCGTGGCTCTGAGAGAGATCCGTCGTTACCAGAAGTCCACTGAGCTACTCATCCGCAAGCTGCCCTTCCAGCGCCTGGTGCGAGAAATCGCCCAGGACTTCAAGACCGACCTGCGCTTCCAGAGCTCCGCCGTGATGGCCCTACAGGAGGCTAGCGAGGCTTACCTGGTCGGCCTGTTCGAGGACACCAACCTGTGCGCCATCCACGCCAAGCGGGTGACCATCATGCCCAAGGACATCCAGCTGGCCCGCCGTATTCGCGGAGAGCGCGCATAAATGAGGATGACCTGAACTCGAATATCCCCCAAAGGCTCTTTTAAGAGCCACCTCCATATTTCCATCAAAAAGGCACAATTGTTCCATGTATACACGCACCTCTACATTAGCCACCATGTATGTTGTTCACTAACACGTCTAAAAGCTACGTATTGCACCTTTTTAGTTGCCTGAAGTCTAGCTTCAATGTTTGTGTGTGTGTATATACACAACCATCTGGCATCATCCACTTCCTTTGAACTATATAGTAACACAGTAAAATGCTTTACAAAGGAGGGGAAAAAGAAACGAGTGATAATATAGGCCGAATAGTAACAAGAATTGTGTTCAGATGAATAATTGACACTATTAGTTGTGTGTAATAATAGCCTTGCATGCAGTCCAGAAAAAACATTGCATGCCAACTTACTTTGAAAGTCCCATGTTGCAGTGCTGCTGAGAGACTCATGCAGAGGCCCAAACTTTACAATGGAGCACGGAGGCCATCTTGTGGTTAAATGTGGGTACTGCACCTCATGGTGAGTCCCTTTCAGCATTTGCTCTTTAGGCCAGCGTTTCCCAAACGCGGTCCTGGGGTCCACAAGGGGTGCGCGTTTTGCGTTTTGCCCTAGCACTCCACAACTGATTCTAATACTCCCAGCTTGATGATGATGAGTTGATTATTTGAATCAGCTGTGTAGTGCTAGGGCAAAAACTCCCAAAATGTGGCCCGAGTTTGGGAAACCCTGCTTTAGGCTAATACTAGCCTATTAGGATGACTTGGTTCGATCGCTTTAATGGCAACTGCTGAACTCTGGTTTCACTAATTACTTGTCCCAGGTCACCATTATGAATCCAATAGCAAAACAAATGTTTCAAAATAGCTCAATAGTGAAAAAAGGCCAGGAAATGATGGGTTCTCAGCAATATTTCACCAACAACCAATCACTATTCACGCATAGACATTAGGATCATCAACAAATATTCCTAAGTCATACTACAAAAGGGTTGTAACGAAATGGATTTGTCTGTTCAATGCAAGTTCAACGTCAAAGAAAAAGTGCATCACCACAACAAACGTGTCTTTAGATACACTGTAAAAAATGACTTTGTGGAATGTACTCAAGCTATTACAGTCAACAAAAGCACACGTCATATTGTTGAGTAGATCTTTTTGCTTGTTTTTATGAGTAGATAAGCTTGAGTAAGTTGAGTTGATGTGGTCCAATACATTGAGTAAAGATGATAGAGACGTAAAAAGGATTATATTACGTTGATTCGACTCAAATAGACATTGTGTTATTTTACCTGAATGATTCATCCTATTATGTATTTAGACCAACTTACTTTGGATTCACTCAATCACATCCCTTAAGAGAAAAGGTATCCGGACACCGGGAATCCATTTATTTAAACATCAACGGTTTGCAAAACATCTGTTATTATGAGTTGACAAATTACGTAATTGCAATCAACACTGCAGGTAAATCATGATTGCTGCAGGTAGGCAACACCGTAGAAATAGGAACTACAACACTAACAACAAGTGACATTTACTCCTGATGTACTGACTGACCTGTTGCAACCTCTACAACCACTGTGCTTATTATTTGACCCTGCTGGTCATCTATGAACGTTTGAACATCTTGGAGAAAAATGTGTGAAACCACTGCCTATATGAGGAGCTGTCGTTGTTTGTTTTATTACCACATACTTATGGAAATTGCACCGGTTGAGAGATGATGGCTCTCTTGTGCCTACGGTGAAGGGTACTTCTGATCCAGCAGGTGGTGCTAAGATCCCTCCCTATATGACTTGAATGATGAGTTGATTTATTCCTTATAGCTCCTAATGATTTTAAGGCCAGTGTTGGCAAACATTACTTGTGCTCCAGCAGGTGGCCATGACATCCCTCCCTATATGACTTGACTGACCAGTTAGTTGATGGACTCCTTATAGCTCCTAAATTTAATGATTTTAAGGCCAGTGTTGGCAAACATGACTTCTGCTCCAGCAGGTGGCCATGAAATCCCCCCCTATATGACTTGACTGACCAGGTAGTTGATGGACTCCTTATAGCTCTTAATGATCTCAAGTGTCTGTGTTTTTATGTGGTTAGGAGTTTTGCTCACTGCGTGTCCCCCTTCCATTTCAGTGTTTCCCAACTCCAGCGGTAGAGTAGGCTACCCCCAACAGGACCCATTTTTCTTGTAGGCCTGGACAGCCACAGCTGATTGAACAACCTGTCACCTAAATTACCAAGTCCTCAATGAGTAGAATCAGGTGCAACAACAACAACAACAACAACAACAACAACAACAATATGAGGAGAGGGACACAGTGTACTAGCTGATCTCCCAGTTGTCACAGTTTGGCCTTGTGTTCCACATAGCCTATATCAGTATTTGAGTATGTTTCCCGCGCACTTTAGTTGCTTTCACGTCATCTTTGAAATCGCTCCTCCCTAGTCCCCTAGAACGAGCGCCCTCCCCTTTGCAACGCCTCCGAACATATAACAGAGGCGCGCTTTCTGTGCCGCCGGCCTCAATCAGGTCGACCAAACGCAGATAATAGCGCACCGCGCACCGGCGCTGAAATCATTCATTCACTTGAACTCAACTAGCGAACACACCATGTCCGGAAGAGGCAAAGGCGGCAAGGGACTCGGAAAAGGAGGCGCCAAGCGTCACCGCAAAGTTCTCCGCGATAACATCCAGGGAATCACCAAACCCGCTATCCGCCGTCTGGCTCGCCGCGGCGGCGTGAAGCGTATTTCCGGTCTGATCTACGAGGAGACCCGCGGTGTCCTGAA
>NC_140027.1:12976332-12981332 GCF_964263955.1 Coregonus lavaretus | reverse complement strand
TACGACGTGGAGAAGAACAACTCCCGCGTCAAGATCGCAGTCAAGAGCCTCGTCACCAAGGGTACCCTGGTCCAGACCAAGGGCACCGGTGCATCCGGCTCCTTCAAGCTCAACAAGAAAGCCGTCGAGGCGAAGAAGCCCGCCAAGAAAGCCGCAGTCCCCAAAGTAAAGAAGGTGGCCGCCAAGAAGCCCGCCGCGGCGAAGAAGCCCAAGAAGGTAGCAGCCAAGAAGGCCGTCGCCGCAAAGAAGTCCCCCAAGAAGGCCAAGAAGCCCGCTACACCCAAAAAGGCCGCCAAGAGCCCCAAGAAGGTGAAGAAGCCCGCCGCAGCGGCCAAGAAGGCAGCCAAGAGCCCCAAGAAGGCTACAAAGGCAGCCAAGCCCAAAGCCGCCAAGCCCAAGGCAGCCAAGGCCAAGAAGGCAGCCCCCAAGAAGAAGTAAACCTATTACAAACAGTGTTCTACTCGATACATGTTGTACCACAAAAGGCTCTTTTAAGAGCCACCCACCTCTTTCCATAGAAAGCGCATTGATTTCCATGTACTACCTGTCGTGGAAAAGAAATTACGCACACTAGGCTACTTTTACGCACACAACATTGTCCCACTCTGGGTGTGTGCGAAGGGAGAGGCATATAATAGAGGGCCAAAATGGCTCAGAAATTCGACCTCACGAGTGCACCCTCACCAGCCATTTTTATATATGAGCCACTGGGCTATTCCCGTTCAGAGGCAGGCTGCTGTGATGTGTTACAAGTGCCATGTAATAACAATAACAATACTATAGTGGCTTCGAATTGAAACTCACGAGTGCACCCTCAACAGCCATTTTTATATATGAGCCACTGGGCTATTCCCGTTCAGAGGCAGGCTGCTGTGATGTGTTACAAGTGCCATGTAATAACAATAACAATACTATAGTGGCTTCGATTTCAAACTCAAGAGTGCACCCTCACCAGCTGTTTGTTTCCCATTTGGAGAGAAATAATGTGTGGATGTCATTTCGGACATTTTGGCGCTCACGCGAAATGACACAAAGTAACAAAGTCGGAGGGAAACAAAGTAGCCTCTCACTCGCTGCCTGTGGGTGGGAACCGGCTTAGGGCTGTCTGTCTGTCCATCTGTCTGTCCCTCGCTCCAATTGGATAAGGCCACACCGGCCCGGTGGCCAATCGTTGCCTCTTGTGGCGAGGTATATGTACGGCTCTCGAAGTGGCGAGCGGCTCATTCAGACTTTCTGTGACTTTCTCAAGCTACCAATATGAGCGGAAGAGGCAAAACCGGAGGCAAGGCCAGGGCGAAGGCAAAGACCCGTTCATCCCGTGCTGGCCTCCAGTTCCCCGTGGGCCGTGTGCACAGGCTGCTGCGCAAAGGCAACTACGCCGAGCGTGTGGGCGCTGGCGCACCAGTCTACCTGGCCGCCGTACTCGAGTACCTGACTGCTGAGATCCTGGAGTTGGCCGGCAACGCTGCCCGTGACAACAAGAAGACTCGTATCATCCCCCGTCACCTGCAACTGGCCGTCCGTAACGACGAGGAGCTGAACAAACTGCTCGGCGGTGTGACCATCGCTCAGGGTGGTGTGCTGCCCAACATCCAGGCAGTCCTACTCCCCAAGAAGACCGAGAAGGCAGTCAAAGCCAAGTAAATTCGCTACTGCGACTTCAACTTGACTACTCAACCCCCAAAGGCTCTTTTAAGAGCCAACCACCTAGCTCTCCAAAAGCGCAAAGTACCTTTCTATGACCGCAATACATTGAGTGGGTGTATACACAACTATTTCGACATTCTGTGCCCACATGAGGCCTTGCATGAACAACAACACCTACTTGGCCTCATTTGCCATAGCAGGCTAGCATTAGATGATACGTGCCTATAAGCTGTCACTCTTGACTTTGGCGACTATTATTGCGCGTAAAGGGCCGGCGGCGTCCTATTGCGCGCGCACCGGGAGTTTGAGTTTTGGAGAGGCCGGGCCTCCCGTCCAATGGCCAACGGAGGAGGCCTGCGAAACGGGCCAATCGGGGTGGTGGGGAGATGGTGTCCAATCAGCAGGCGCCACTGCCGGCTTTATAAACTTCACATAGGCATTTCGAGGCTATACTCCCGACTGTCAGAGCAGCGCCATGGCCAGAACCAAGCAAACCGCTCGCAAATCCACCGGTGGCAAAGCCCCCAGGAAGCAGCTCGCCACTAAGGCTGCTCGCAAGAGTGCCCCGGCCACCGGCGGTGTGAAGAAGCCTCACCGTTACAGGCCCGGCACCGTGGCTCTGAGAGAGATCCGTCGTTACCAGAAGTCCACTGAGCTACTCATCCGCAAGCTGCCCTTCCAGCGCCTGGTGCGAGAAATCGCCCAGGACTTCAAGACCGACCTGCGCTTCCAGAGCTCCGCCGTGATGGCCCTACAGGAGGCTAGCGAGGCTTACCTGGTCGGCCTGTTCGAGGACACCAACCTGTGCGCCATCCACGCCAAGCGGGTGACCATCATGCCCAAGGACATCCAGCTGGCCCGCCGTATTCGCGGAGAGCGCGCATAAATGAGGATGACCTGAACTCGAATATCCCCCAAAGGCTCTTTTAAGAGCCACCTCCATATTTCCATCAAAAAGGCACAATTGTTCCATGTATACACGCACCTCTACATTAGCCACCATGTATGTTGTTCACTAACACGTCTAAAAGCTACGTATTGCACCTTTTTAGTTGCCTGAAGTCTAGCTTCAATGTTTGTGTGTGTGTATATACACAACCATCTGGCATCATCCACTTCCTTTGAACTATATAGTAACACAGTAAAATGCTTTACAAAGGAGGGGAAAAAGAAACGAGTGATAATATAGGCCGAATAGTAACAAGAATTGTGTTCAGATGAATAATTGACACTATTAGTTGTGTGTAATAATAGCCTTGCATGCAGTCCAGAAAAAACATTGCATGCCAACTTACTTTGAAAGTCCCATGTTGCAGTGCTGCTGAGAGACTCATGCAGAGGCCCAAACTTTACAATGGAGCACGGAGGCCATCTTGTGGTTAAATGTGGGTACTGCACCTCATGGTGAGTCCCTTTCAGCATTTGCTCTTTAGGCCAGCGTTTCCCAAACGCGGTCCTGGGGTCCACAAGGGGTGCGCGTTTTGCGTTTTGCCCTAGCACTCCACAAATGATTCTAATACTCCCAGCTTGATGATGATGAGTTGATTATTTGAATCAGCTGTGTAGTGCTAGGGCAAAAACTCCCAAAATGTGGCCCGAGTTTGGGAAACCCTGCTTTAGGCTAATACTAGCCTATTAGGATGACTTGGTTCGATCGCTTTAATGGCAACTGCTGAACTCTGGTTTCACTAATTACTTGTCCCAGGTCACCATTATGAATCCAATAGCAAAACAAATGTTTCAAAATAGCTCAATAGTGAAAAAAGGCCAGGAAATGATGGGTTCTCAGCAATATTTCACCAACAACCAATCACTATTCACGCATAGACATTAGGATCATCAACAAATATTCCTAAGTCATACTACAAAAGGGTTGTAACGAAATGGATTTGTCTGTTCAATGCAAGTTCAACGTCAAAGAAAAAGTGCATCACCACAACAAACGTGTCTTTAGATACACTGTAAAAAATGACTTTGTGGAATGTACTCAAGCTATTACAGTCAACAAAAGCACACGTCATATTGTTGAGTAGATCTTTTTGCTTGTTTTTATGAGTAGATAAGCTTGAGTAAGTTGAGTTGATGTGGTCCAATACATTGAGTAAAGATGATAGAGACGTAAAAAGGATTATATTACGTTGATTCGACTCAAATAGACATTGTGTTATTTTACCTGAATGATTCATCCTATTATGTATTTAGACCAACTTACTTTGGATTCACTCAATCACATCCCTTAAGAGAAAAGGTATCCGGACACCGGGAATCCATTTATTTAAACATCAACGGTTTGCAAAACATCTGTTATTATGAGTTGACAAATTACGTAATTGCAATCAACACTGCAGGTAAATCATGATTGCTGCAGGTAGGCAACACCGTAGAAATAGGAACTACAACACTAACAACAAGTGACATTTACTCCTGATGTACTGACTGACCTGTTGCAACCTCTACAACCACTGTGCTTATTATTTGACCCTGCTGGTCATCTATGAACGTTTGAACATCTTGGAGAAAAATGTGTGAAACCACTGCCTATATGAGGAGCTGTCGTTGTTTGTTTTATTACCACATACTTATGGAAATTGCACCGGTTGAGAGATGATGGCTCTCTTGTGCCTACGGTGAAGGGTACTTCTGATCCAGCAGGTGGTGCTAAGATCCCTCCCTATATGACTTGAATGATGAGTTGATTTATTCCTTATAGCTCCTAATGATTTTAAGGCCAGTGTTGGCAAACATTACTTGTGCTCCAGCAGGTGGCCATGACATCCCTCCCTATATGACTTGACTGACCAGTTAGTTGATGGACTCCTTATAGCTCCTAAATTTAATGATTTTAAGGCCAGTGTTGGCAAACATGACTTCTGCTCCAGCAGGTGGCCATGAAATCCCCCCCTATATGACTTGACTGACCAGGTAGTTGATGGACTCCTTATAGCTCTTAATGATCTCAAGTGTCTGTGTTTTTATGTGGTTAGGAGTTTTGCTCACTGCGTGTCCCCCTTCCATTTCAGTGTTTCCCAACTCCAGCGGTAGAGTAGGCTACCCCCAACAGGACCCATTTTTCTTGTAGGCCTGGACAGCCACAGCTGATTGAACAACCTGTCACCTAAATTACCAAGTCCTCAATGAGTAGAATCAGGTGCAACAACAACAACAACAACAACAACAACAACAACAATATGAGGAGAGGGACACAGTGTACTAGCTGATCTCCCAGTTGTCACAGTTTGGCCTTGTGTTCCACATAGCCTATATCAGTATTTGAGTATGTTTCCCGCGCACTTTAGTTGCTTTCACGTCATCTTTGAAATCGCTCCTCCCTAGTCCCCTAGAACGAGCGCCCT
>NC_140027.1:12953832-12968832 GCF_964263955.1 Coregonus lavaretus | reverse complement strand
CATGAACAACAACACCTACTTGGCCTCATTTGCCATAGCAGGCTAGCATTAGATGATACGTGCCTATAAGCTGTCACTCTTGACTTTGGCGACTATTATTGCGCGTAAAGGGCCGGCGGCGTCCTATTGCGCGCGCACCGGGAGTTTGAGTTTTGGAGAGGCCGGGCCTCCCGTCCAATGGCCAACGGAGGAGGCCTGCGAAACGGGCCAATCGGGGTGGTGGGGAGATGGTGTCCAATCAGCAGGCGCCACTGCCGGCTTTATAAACTTCACATAGGCATTTCGAGGCTATACTCCCGACTGTCAGAGCAGCGCCATGGCCAGAACCAAGCAAACCGCTCGCAAATCCACCGGTGGCAAAGCCCCCAGGAAGCAGCTCGCCACTAAGGCTGCTCGCAAGAGTGCCCCGGCCACCGGCGGTGTGAAGAAGCCTCACCGTTACAGGCCCGGCACCGTGGCTCTGAGAGAGATCCGTCGTTACCAGAAGTCCACTGAGCTACTCATCCGCAAGCTGCCCTTCCAGCGCCTGGTGCGAGAAATCGCCCAGGACTTCAAGACCGACCTGCGCTTCCAGAGCTCCGCCGTGATGGCCCTACAGGAGGCTAGCGAGGCTTACCTGGTCGGCCTGTTCGAGGACACCAACCTGTGCGCCATCCACGCCAAGCGGGTGACCATCATGCCCAAGGACATCCAGCTGGCCCGCCGTATTCGCGGAGAGCGCGCATAAATGAGGATGACCTGAACTCGAATATCCCCCAAAGGCTCTTTTAAGAGCCACCTCCATATTTCCATCAAAAAGGCACAATTGTTCCATGTATACACGCACCTCTACATTAGCCACCATGTATGTTGTTCACTAACACGTCTAAAAGCTACGTATTGCACCTTTTTAGTTGCCTGAAGTCTAGCTTCAATGTTTGTGTGTGTGTATATACACAACCATCTGGCATCATCCACTTCCTTTGAACTATATAGTAACACAGTAAAATGCTTTACAAAGGAGGGGAAAAAGAAACGAGTGATAATATAGGCCGAATAGTAACAAGAATTGTGTTCAGATGAATAATTGACACTATTAGTTGTGTGTAATAATAGCCTTGCATGCAGTCCAGAAAAAACATTGCATGCCAACTTACTTTGAAAGTCCCATGTTGCAGTGCTGCTGAGAGACTCATGCAGAGGCCCAAACTTTACAATGGAGCACGGAGGCCATCTTGTGGTTAAATGTGGGTACTGCACCTCATGGTGAGTCCCTTTCAGCATTTGCTCTTTAGGCCAGCGTTTCCCAAACGCGGTCCTGGGGTCCACAAGGGGTGCGCGTTTTGCGTTTTGCCCTAGCACTCCACAACTGATTCTAATACTCCCAGCTTGATGATGATGAGTTGATTATTTGAATCAGCTGTGTAGTGCTAGGGCAAAAACTCCCAAAATGTGGCCCGAGTTTGGGAAACCCTGCTTTAGGCTAATACTAGCCTATTAGGATGACTTGGTTCGATCGCTTTAATGGCAACTGCTGAACTCTGGTTTCACTAATTACTTGTCCCAGGTCACCATTATGAATCCAATAGCAAAACAAATGTTTCAAAATAGCTCAATAGTGAAAAAAGGCCAGGAAATGATGGGTTCTCAGCAATATTTCACCAACAACCAATCACTATTCACGCATAGACATTAGGATCATCAACAAATATTCCTAAGTCATACTACAAAAGGGTTGTAACGAAATGGATTTGTCTGTTCAATGCAAGTTCAACGTCAAAGAAAAAGTGCATCACCACAACAAACGTGTCTTTAGATACACTGTAAAAAATGACTTTGTGGAATGTACTCAAGCTATTACAGTCAACAAAAGCACACGTCATATTGTTGAGTAGATCTTTTTGCTTGTTTTTATGAGTAGATAAGCTTGAGTAAGTTGAGTTGATGTGGTCCAATACATTGAGTAAAGATGATAGAGACGTAAAAAGGATTATATTACGTTGATTCGACTCAAATAGACATTGTGTTATTTTACCTGAATGATTCATCCTATTATGTATTTAGACCAACTTACTTTGGATTCACTCAATCACATCCCTTAAGAGAAAAGGTATCCGGACACCGGGAATCCATTTATTTAAACATCAACGGTTTGCAAAACATCTGTTATTATGAGTTGACAAATTACGTAATTGCAATCAACACTGCAGGTAAATCATGATTGCTGCAGGTAGGCAACACCGTAGAAATAGGAACTACAACACTAACAACAAGTGACATTTACTCCTGATGTACTGACTGACCTGTTGCAACCTCTACAACCACTGTGCTTATTATTTGACCCTGCTGGTCATCTATGAACGTTTGAACATCTTGGAGAAAAATGTGTGAAACCACTGCCTATATGAGGAGCTGTCGTTGTTTGTTTTATTACCACATACTTATGGAAATTGCACCGGTTGAGAGATGATGGCTCTCTTGTGCCTACGGTGAAGGGTACTTCTGATCCAGCAGGTGGTGCTAAGATCCCTCCCTATATGACTTGAATGATGAGTTGATTTATTCCTTATAGCTCCTAATGATTTTAAGGCCAGTGTTGGCAAACATTACTTGTGCTCCAGCAGGTGGCCATGACATCCCTCCCTATATGACTTGACTGACCAGTTAGTTGATGGACTCCTTATAGCTCCTAAATTTAATGATTTTAAGGCCAGTGTTGGCAAACATGACTTCTGCTCCAGCAGGTGGCCATGAAATCCCCCCCTATATGACTTGACTGACCAGGTAGTTGATGGACTCCTTATAGCTCTTAATGATCTCAAGTGTCTGTGTTTTTATGTGGTTAGGAGTTTTGCTCACTGCGTGTCCCCCTTCCATTTCAGTGTTTCCCAACTCCAGCGGTAGAGTAGGCTACCCCCAACAGGACCCATTTTTCTTGTAGGCCTGGACAGCCACAGCTGATTGAACAACCTGTCACCTAAATTACCAAGTCCTCAATGAGTAGAATCAGGTGCAACAACAACAACAACAACAACAACAACAACAACAATATGAGGAGAGGGACACAGTGTACTAGCTGATCTCCCAGTTGTCACAGTTTGGCCTTGTGTTCCACATAGCCTATATCAGTATTTGAGTATGTTTCCCGCGCACTTTAGTTGCTTTCACGTCATCTTTGAAATCGCTCCTCCCTAGTCCCCTAGAACGAGCGCCCTCCCCTTTGCAACGCCTCCGAACATATAACAGAGGCGCGCTTTCTGTGCCGCCGGCCTCAATCAGGTCGACCAAACGCAGATAATAGCGCACCGCGCACCGGCGCTGAAATCATTCATTCACTTGAACTCAACTAGCGAACACACCATGTCCGGAAGAGGCAAAGGCGGCAAGGGACTCGGAAAAGGAGGCGCCAAGCGTCACCGCAAAGTTCTCCGCGATAACATCCAGGGAATCACCAAACCCGCTATCCGCCGTCTGGCTCGCCGCGGCGGCGTGAAGCGTATTTCCGGTCTGATCTACGAGGAGACCCGCGGTGTCCTGAAGGTGTTCCTGGAGAACGTGATCCGTGACGCAGTCACCTACACCGAGCACGCCAAGAGGAAGACCGTTACCGCCATGGACGTGGTCTACGCTCTGAAACGTCAGGGACGCACCCTGTACGGTTTCGGCGGTTAAACCCACTCTCTTCGGAACCTCAACACCCCGACTCGAACCCAAAGGCTCTTTTAAGAGCCACCCACATCCGCTTAAAATGGGCCCATTCCATGTAGTGTTATATATAACAACAAATGTTTAGTATGCAATTTAGTAAGAAAGTATGAGCCACTTCGAGTGGACAGGGAGTATTAATTAGAGGATTCTAATGTCCCGTCCACTTTTAGCGCACAGAGGGAGGCCTATATCTGACAGTGGCAAAGTGTAAGAACGTTATTATTTTGGGTCAAGCAATAGTGGAATTTGGACAACATAAAGCCACCACGAGTCGGTAGACGTGGCTCGAAAAGAGGGGGACAGCGCGCACACACACACACACACAGTCCAAAATGGGAGCCCTATGTCTGACGGTGCCAAAGTGGGCAATTCTATCACCAGCATTATTTGGCACAACAATCGTGCCATTTGGACACCTATTAAAGCCCCCCTTTTGAAACACACAATTCCCCATCGGTCACAGAGCATAGGCTATAGAGAGGAGGGAGGGAGGGAGGGAGGGAGGGAGGGAGGGAGGGAGGGAGGGAGGGAGGGAGGGAGGGAGGGAGGGAGGGAGCAAGCAAGCAGGGGAGTGTCTACGGCCGCTGACTTTGCTTAGCTTCCTCTTCATAAGACGGGTAAGCGCCCTTCACCCCCTCATTCGTTTCTGAGAAGCAACGAGACATCATCATGCCCGAGCCAGCAAAGTCAGCGCCCAAGAAGGGCTCCAAGAAAGCCGTCACCAAGACCGCAGGGAAGGGCGGCAAGAAGCGCAGAAAGTCCAGGAAGGAGAGTTACGCCATCTACGTGTACAAAGTCCTGAAGCAGGTCCACCCCGACACCGGCATCTCCTCCAAGGCCATGGGAATCATGAACTCCTTCGTGAACGACATCTTCGAGCGTATCGCCGGAGAGTCCTCTCGCCTGGCCCACTACAACAAGCGTTCTACCATCACCTCCAGGGAGATCCAGACCGCGGTGCGCCTGCTGCTCCCCGGTGAACTTGCCAAACACGCCGTGTCCGAGGGCACCAAGGCCGTAACCAAGTACACCAGCTCCAAGTAAACAGCGCATTTGGACTGCTCTACTAACCCAAAGGCTCTTTTAAGAGCCACCCACTCTGTCAGTAAAAAAAGCAATTCCATCGCCACCGAATGAATGCGTAGGTAGGCTGCGTTACATTGTATCATTGTTTAATGGGCGGCGCGCGCCGCCTCGGAGAGCGGCTACATTGTATCATTGTTTAATGGGCGGCGCGCGCCGGCTCAGAGAGCGGCTACATTGTATCATTTCCCCTGCCCGTTCCAGCGTAGGGGTTTAGCGCGCCTTTTTTGGTGTCTTTGCGCGCTGAATAGTAACCCATGTTTGTCGGGCTCTATTCCAGGTGAAGGCAATGTAAAATGGCACCATTTGACAAAGGGTGTAAATAAATAAATCAAAAAGGCAGTCTGTTGGGTTTGATTGGAAATAAATTCCCTTTATCGTCTAATGAGCAGATAGTCATTTTGAGTTGACTTCCTGAATCGGTAGGACACGGATGGAGTGGATGCTCCATCATTGGACTATACCCTAATGATGTGAACGAGAATGATGATGGCAAGAATAAAAAGGTGGTGAATAATATGAATGTATATTTTTTATATATATATATATATATATATATGAACGTAGCCCTTTTGGCCTACAGGTCATTTCCGGTCAAGGTCACATCATCCATATAGTCCCCTGTAGCTCAGTTGGTAGAGCACAGCGCTTGCAACGCCAGGGTTGCGGGTTCGTTTCCCACGGGGGGCCAGTATGAAAATGTACGCACTCACTTACCTGTAAGTGGCTCTGGATAAGAGCGTCTGCTACATGACTCAAAATGTCCACGTAGTGTATTTTCCTTCCTACTACACTCACGAGGCAACAGGATAAAAGGCAGTGGCTTCCACGTGACAAAGTGGGGATATGAATGTGTCTGTAGGCCAAGTCACAGTATAACACAGTGAAGGAGTTAGTGAGTGTGATAGTCGTTGGAGCAGTAGTGGATTCCAATGAGAGAGAGAGAGAGAGTGAGAGAGAGACTGAGTGAGTGAGAGAGAGAGAGAGAGAGAGAGAGAGAGAGAGAGAGAGTGAGAGAGAGAGAGAGTGTGAGTGAGTGAGTGAGTGAGTGAGTGAGTGAGAGAGAGAGAGAGAGTGAGAGAGAGAGAGAGTGTGAGTGAGTGAGTGAGAGAGTGAGTGAGTGAGTGAGTGAGTGAGTGAGTGAGTGAGTGAGTGAGTGAGTGAGTGAGAGAGAGAGAGAGAGAGAGAGAGAGAGAGAGAGAGTGTGAGTGAGTGAGTGAGTGAGTGAGTGAGTGAGTGAGTGAGAGAGAGAGAGAGAGAGAGAGAGAGAGAGAGTGAGTGAGTGAGTGAGTGAGTGAGTGAGTGAGTGAGTGAGTGAGTGAGTGAGTGAGAGAGAGAGAGAGACTGAGTGAGTGAGTGAGAGAGAGAGAGACTGAGTGAGTGAGTGAGTGAGTGAGTGAGTGAGAGAGAGAGAGAGAGAGACTGAGTGAGTGAGTGAGTGAGAGAGAGAGAGAGAGTGAGAGAGAGAGAGAAGAGAGAGAGAGAGAGGTGTGAGTGAGTGAGTGAGTGAGAGAGAGAGTGTGAGTGAGTGAGTGAGTGAGTGAGTGAGAGAGTGAGAGAAAGAGAGAGAGAGAGAGTGTGAGTGAGTGTGAGTGAGAGAGTGAGTGAGTGAGTGAGTGAGTGTGTGAGTGAGTGTGTGTGAGTGAGTGAGTGAGAGAGAGAGAGAGAGAAGAGGAGAGAGAGTGTGAGTGAGTGAGAGAGAGAGTGTGAGTGAGTGTGTGTGAGAGTGAGAGAGTGTGAAGTGAGAGTGAGAGAGTGTGAGTGAGTGTGTGAGTGAGTGAGTGAGAGGAGAGAGATGAGTGTGTGGTGAGTGAGTGAGTGAGTGAGAGAGAGAGAGAGAGACTGAGTGAGTGAGTGAGTGAGGAGAGAGAGAGTGTGAGAGAGTGTTGAGAGTGTGAGAGAGTGTGTGAGTGGTGAGTGAGTGTGTGAGAGAGTGTGAGTGAGGTGTGTGAGTGAGTGAGTGAGTGTGAGTGAGAGTGTGTGTGAGTGTGTGAGTGAGTGTGAGAGAGGAGTGTGGTGAGTGTGTGAGAGAGTGTGGAGAGGTGAGTAGAGTGAGTGTGAGTGGTGTGAGTGTGTGTGGTGTGTGAGTGAGTGTGTGTGTGTGAGAGTGTGAGTGGTGTGTGAGTGTGAGTGTGTGTGTGTGAAGTGAGGTGAGGTGTGTGGTGTGGGTGTGTGTGTGTGTGAGTGGTGGGAGAGAGTGTGAGTGTGTGTGTGTGTGTGTGTGGGTGTGGAGTGGGTGTGTGTGTGTGTGAGGAGTGTGGAGTGTGTGAGAGAGGTGAGAGTGTGGTGAGTGAGTGGGTGTGAGTGAGGTGTGAGTGTGTGGTGGTGGTGGTGTGGTGTGAGGTGGTGTGTGAGTGGTGTGTTGTGAGTGAGTGTGAGAGTGTGGTGTTGTGTGTGTGTGTGTGGGAGGTGGTGGGGGGGTGTGTGGTGTGGTGTGTGTGTGGTGAGTGAGTGAGTGGAGAGGAGTGTGAGTGAGTGTGTGTGAGAGAGGGAGAGAGGAGAGTGTGAGTGTGTGTGGTGTGTGTGTGGTGTGTGGTGAGTGAGAGTGGGTGTGTGTGAGTGAGTGAGTGAGAGTGTGAGTGAGTGAGAGAGAGAGTGTGAGTGTGAGAGAGGAGAGAGAGTGAAGAGGAGAGAGAGTGTGTGAGTGTTTGAGTGAGTGGAGAGTGATGAGGAGAGATGTGAGAGAGAGAGACTCTGAGACTGAGAGAGAGAGACTATACAACAGGGAAAAGAAAAGAGGCGCGCAATCAGCCTTCTGACCCGCATGCACCTGCTGGGACTTTCTCCAGTCAACCACATATGCAGCCTTGTCCCACTTGGGAGAGAGAGAGAAGAGAGAGAGAGAGAGAGAGAGACTGAGTGGTGAGTGTGTGAGTGGTGAGTGAGTGAGTGAGTGGTGTGAGAGAGTGTGAGTGAGGTGAGGAGAGAGAGAGAGAGAGAGTGTGAGTGAGGTGTGTGAGGTGAGTGATGTGAGTGAGTGAGTGAGTGAGAGAGTGTGAGGTGAGTGAGTGAGAGAGAGAGACAGAGAGAGAGAGAGAGAGAGACTCCCTCTATCGAGGCCTATATCAACGCGCCATAGCCCAAGGGGCGCCAGCCTCCATAGCGCCAGCCCAGACACCAAGACCCACAGACACAAAGACCGAGCCGAGTCACGCTGCGGAGTCAAGCAGGTGAACAATATATTAGTAGAGACAGCCAACCTACCTACCTACCTAACTACCTACCTACCTACCTACCTACCAGAAGGAGGGGAAGACAACACACAATCTCACTGTGTAGAAATAGTAGCCTACAAATACAACAACAACACACACACTGCCAGTTGCACAAAAAGTACTAATACACACACAGTGCAAGTAAGCATGTCGTAGGGACAGTTTATACATGTGGATCCTGTACATACGACGAATACAACTTGAAACTTGAAGTACAACTCTCGTCTCAGCCAGGCCTCACAGGTGTATGTGTTTTAAGGTCCCCAAAAGAGCACTTCTTTAAAACACCCTGGACCACAACAGGGGACCCCAAAACCATTTGATTCCCTTGCCAGACATCTCGGCTCACTACACAACAAGTGCTGCTGGCAATCGGATGCACTTTTAGCCCATTTAGGAGACAAATAGCACAGGAAAACCAGTGCGCACCGCTCCACCCGACAGTCAACGTTGAGATTTTGAGCGAGTCGCAACAAAATGCACGGCCCTTCCGCGGCCCACCTGACTTTATTCTGAACGGAGACAAGTCTGCTCGCTGGGCCGTTCGCTTTTGGAGCAAAAACACGGCTCCGTCGGTGACTTTTGGGCCGATATAGGCGAACAGAAAACACAAGTGAAAGAGCATTTGGCCAGCCCAGAGAAGCCGAGCTGGTTGGCTTGAGTCTACATGGTTCTCATGTCGCGTTTAAGGCCAGCCCCCTGCTCGGTGTGGAGCTTCAATAGCGCAGAACAGCGTCTACAGCAAACTACTCCTCGCAGACCGTGTGTGTGTGTGTGTACCGGACCAAACGACAGACAGACATGGCAGAAGTCGCACCAGCACCCGCCGCCGCCGCGCCGGCAAAGGCACCCAAGAAGAAGGCAGCAGCCAAGGCCAAGAAAGCGGGACCCAGCGTAGGCGAGCTCATCGTCAAGGCTGTGACCGCTTCCAAGGAGAGGAGCGGCGTGTCCCTGGCCGCACTCAAGAAGACGCTGGCGGCAGGCGGCTACGACGTGGAGAAGAACAACTCCCGCGTCAAGATCGCAGTCAAGAGCCTCGTCACCAAGGGTACCCTGGTCCAGACCAAGGGCACCGGTGCATCCGGCTCCTTCAAGCTCAACAAGAAAGCCGTCGAGGCGAAGAAGCCCGCCAAGAAAGCCGCAGTCCCCAAAGTAAAGAAGGTGGCCGCCAAGAAGCCCGCCGCGGCGAAGAAGCCCAAGAAGGTAGCAGCCAAGAAGGCCGTCGCCGCAAAGAAGTCCCCCAAGAAGGCCAAGAAGCCCGCTACACCCAAAAAGGCCGCCAAGAGCCCCAAGAAGGTGAAGAAGCCCGCCGCAGCGGCCAAGAAGGCAGCCAAGAGCCCCAAGAAGGCTACAAAGGCAGCCAAGCCCAAAGCCGCCAAGCCCAAGGCAGCCAAGGCCAAGAAGGCAGCCCCCAAGAAGAAGTAAACCTATTACAAACAGTGTTCTACTCGATACATGTTGTACCACAAAAGGCTCTTTTAAGAGCCACCCACCTCTTTCCATAGAAAGCGCATTGATTTCCATGTACTACCTGTCGTGGAAAAGAAATTACGCACACTAGGCTACTTTTACGCACACAACATTGTCCCACTCTGGGTGTGTGCGAAGGGAGAGGCATATAATAGAGGGCCAAAATGGCTCAGAAATTCGACCTCACGAGTGCACCCTCACCAGCCATTTTTATATATGAGCCACTGGGCTATTCCCGTTCAGAGGCAGGCTGCTGTGATGTGTTACAAGTGCCATGTAATAACAATAACAATACTATAGTGGCTTCGAATTGAAACTCACGAGTGCACCCTCAACAGCCATTTTTATATATGAGCCACTGGGCTATTCCCGTTCAGAGGCAGGCTGCTGTGATGTGTTACAAGTGCCATGTAATAACAATAACAATACTATAGTGGCTTCGATTTCAAACTCAAGAGTGCACCCTCACCAGCTGTTTGTTTCCCATTTGGAGAGAAATAATGTGTGGATGTCATTTCGGACATTTTGGCGCTCACGCGAAATGACACAAAGTAACAAAGTCGGAGGGAAACAAAGTAGCCTCTCACTCGCTGCCTGTGGGTGGGAACCGGCTTAGGGCTGTCTGTCTGTCCATCTGTCTGTCCCTCGCTCCAATTGGATAAGGCCACACCGGCCCGGTGGCCAATCGTTGCCTCTTGTGGCGAGGTATATGTACGGCTCTCGAAGTGGCGAGCGGCTCATTCAGACTTTCTGTGACTTTCTCAAGCTACCAATATGAGCGGAAGAGGCAAAACCGGAGGCAAGGCCAGGGCGAAGGCAAAGACCCGTTCATCCCGTGCTGGCCTCCAGTTCCCCGTGGGCCGTGTGCACAGGCTGCTGCGCAAAGGCAACTACGCCGAGCGTGTGGGCGCTGGCGCACCAGTCTACCTGGCCGCCGTACTCGAGTACCTGACTGCTGAGATCCTGGAGTTGGCCGGCAACGCTGCCCGTGACAACAAGAAGACTCGTATCATCCCCCGTCACCTGCAACTGGCCGTCCGTAACGACGAGGAGCTGAACAAACTGCTCGGCGGTGTGACCATCGCTCAGGGTGGTGTGCTGCCCAACATCCAGGCAGTCCTACTCCCCAAGAAGACCGAGAAGGCAGTCAAAGCCAAGTAAATTCGCTACTGCGACTTCAACTTGACTACTCAACCCCCAAAGGCTCTTTTAAGAGCCAACCACCTAGCTCTCCAAAAGCGCAAAGTACCTTTCTATGACCGCAATACATTGAGTGGGTGTATACACAACTATTTCGACATTCTGTGCCCACATGAGGCCTTGCATGAACAACAACACCTACTTGGCCTCATTTGCCATAGCAGGCTAGCATTAGATGATACGTGCCTATAAGCTGTCACTCTTGACTTTGGCGACTATTATTGCGCGTAAAGGGCCGGCGGCGTCCTATTGCGCGCGCACCGGGAGTTTGAGTTTTGGAGAGGCCGGGCCTCCCGTCCAATGGCCAACGGAGGAGGCCTGCGAAACGGGCCAATCGGGGTGGTGGGGAGATGGTGTCCAATCAGCAGGCGCCACTGCCGGCTTTATAAACTTCACATAGGCATTTCGAGGCTATACTCCCGACTGTCAGAGCAGCGCCATGGCCAGAACCAAGCAAACCGCTCGCAAATCCACCGGTGGCAAAGCCCCCAGGAAGCAGCTCGCCACTAAGGCTGCTCGCAAGAGTGCCCCGGCCACCGGCGGTGTGAAGAAGCCTCACCGTTACAGGCCCGGCACCGTGGCTCTGAGAGAGATCCGTCGTTACCAGAAGTCCACTGAGCTACTCATCCGCAAGCTGCCCTTCCAGCGCCTGGTGCGAGAAATCGCCCAGGACTTCAAGACCGACCTGCGCTTCCAGAGCTCCGCCGTGATGGCCCTACAGGAGGCTAGCGAGGCTTACCTGGTCGGCCTGTTCGAGGACACCAACCTGTGCGCCATCCACGCCAAGCGGGTGACCATCATGCCCAAGGACATCCAGCTGGCCCGCCGTATTCGCGGAGAGCGCGCATAAATGAGGATGACCTGAACTCGAATATCCCCCAAAGGCTCTTTTAAGAGCCACCTCCATATTTCCATCAAAAAGGCACAATTGTTCCATGTATACACGCACCTCTACATTAGCCACCATGTATGTTGTTCACTAACACGTCTAAAAGCTACGTATTGCACCTTTTTAGTTGCCTGAAGTCTAGCTTCAATGTTTGTGTGTGTGTATATACACAACCATCTGGCATCATCCACTTCCTTTGAACTATATAGTAACACAGTAAAATGCTTTACAAAGGAGGGGAAAAAGAAACGAGTGATAATATAGGCCGAATAGTAACAAGAATTGTGTTCAGATGAATAATTGACACTATTAGTTGTGTGTAATAATAGCCTTGCATGCAGTCCAGAAAAAACATTGCATGCCAACTTACTTTGAAAGTCCCATGTTGCAGTGCTGCTGAGAGACTCATGCAGAGGCCCAAACTTTACAATGGAGCACGGAGGCCATCTTGTGGTTAAATGTGGGTACTGCACCTCATGGTGAGTCCCTTTCAGCATTTGCTCTTTAGGCCAGCGTTTCCCAAACGCGGTCCTGGGGTCCACAAGGGGTGCGCGTTTTGCGTTTTGCCCTAGCACTCCACAACTGATTCTAATACTCCCAGCTTGATGATGATGAGTTGATTATTTGAATCAGCTGTGTAGTGCTAGGGCAAAAACTCCCAAAATGTGGCCCGAGTTTGGGAAACCCTGCTTTAGGCTAATACTAGCCTATTAGGATGACTTGGTTCGATCGCTTTAATGGCAACTGCTGAACTCTGGTTTCACTAATTACTTGTCCCAGGTCACCATTATGAATCCAATAGCAAAACAAATGTTTCAAAATAGCTCAATAGTGAAAAAAGGCCAGGAAATGATGGGTTCTCAGCAATATTTCACCAACAACCAATCACTATTCACGCATAGACATTAGGATCATCAACAAATATTCCTAAGTCATACTACAAAAGGGTTGTAACGAAATGGATTTGTCTGTTCAATGCAAGTTCAACGTCAAAGAAAAAGTGCATCACCACAACAAACGTGTCTTTAGATACACTGTAAAAAATGACTTTGTGGAATGTACTCAAGCTATTACAGTCAACAAAAGCACACGTCATATTGTTGAGTAGATCTTTTTGCTTGTTTTTATGAGTAGATAAGCTTGAGTAAGTTGAGTTGATGTGGTCCAATACATTGAGTAAAGATGATAGAGACGTAAAAAGGATTATATTACGTTGATTCGACTCAAATAGACATTGTGTTATTTTACCTGAATGATTCATCCTATTATGTATTTAGACCAACTTACTTTGGATTCACTCAATCACATCCCTTAAGAGAAAAGGTATCCGGACACCGGGAATCCATTTATTTAAACATCAACGGTTTGCAAAACATCTGTTATTATGAGTTGACAAATTACGTAATTGCAATCAACACTGCAGGTAAATCATGATTGCTGCAGGTAGGCAACACCGTAGAAATAGGAACTACAACACTAACAACAAGTGACATTTACTCCTGATGTACTGACTGACCTGTTGCAACCTCTACAACCACTGTGCTTATTATTTGACCCTGCTGGTCATCTATGAACGTTTGAACATCTTGGAGAAAAATGTGTGAAACCACTGCCTATATGAGGAGCTGTTGTTGTTTGTTTTATTACCACATACTTATGGAAATTGCACCGGTTGAGAGATGATGGCTCTCTTGTGCCTACGGTGAAGGGTACTTCTGATCCAGCAGGTGGTGCTAAGATCCCTCCCTATATGACTTGAATGATGAGTTGATTTATTCCTTATAGCTCCTAATGATTTTAAGGCCAGTGTTGGCAAACATTACTTGTGCTCCAGCAGGTGGCCATGACATCCCTCCCTATATGACTTGACTGACCAGTTAGTTGATGGACTCCTTATAGCTCCTAAATTTAATGATTTTAAGGCCAGTGTTGGCAAACATGACTTCTGCTCCAGCAGGTGGCCATGAAATCCCCCCCTATATGACTTGACTGACCAGGTAGTTGATGGACTCCTTATAGCTCTTAATGATCTCAAGTGTCTGTGTTTTTATGTGGTTAGGAGTTTTGCTCACTGCGTGTCCCCCTTCCATTTCAGTGTTTCCCAACTCCAGCGGTAGAGTAGGCTACCCCCAACAGGACCCATTTTTCTTGTAGGCCTGGACAGCCACAGCTGATTGAACAACCTGTCACCTAAATTACCAAGTCCTCAATGAGTAGAATCAGGTGCAACAACAACAACAACAACAACAACAACAACAACAATATGAGGAGAGGGACACAGTGTACTAGCTGATCTCCCAGTTGTCACAGTTTGGCCTTGTGTTCCACATAGCCTATATCAGTATTTGAGTATGTTTCCCGCGCACTTTAGTTGCTTTCACGTCATCTTTGAAATCGCTCCTCCCTAGTCCCCTAGAACGAGCGCCCTCCCCTTTGCAACGCCTCCGAACATATAACAGAGGCGCGCTTTCTGTGCCGCCGGCCTCAATCAGGTCGACCAAACGCAGATAATAGCGCACCGCGCACCGGCGCTGAAATCATTCATTCACTTGAACTCAACTAGCGAACACACCATGTCCGGAAGAGGCAAAGGCGGCAAGGGACTCGGAAAAGGAGGCGCCAAGCGTCACCGCAAAGTTCTCCGCGATAACATCCAGGGAATCACCAAACCCGCTATCCGCCGTCTGGCTCGCCGCGGCGGCGTGAAGCGTATTTCCGGTCTGATCTACGAGGAGACCCGCGGTGTCCTGAAGGTGTTCCTGGAGAACGTGATCCGTGACGCAGTCACCTACACCGAGCACGCCAAGAGGAAGACCGTTACCGCCATGGACGTGGTCTACGCTCTGAAACGTCAGGGACGCACCCTGTACGGTTTCGGCGGTTAAACCCACTCTCTTCGGAACCTCAACACCCCGACTCGAACCCAAAGGCTCTTTTAAGAGCCACCCACATCCGCTTAAAATGGGCCCATTCCATGTAGTGTTATATATAACAACAAATGTTTAGTATGCAATTTAGTAAGAAAGTATGAGCCACTTCGAGTGGACAGGGAGTATTAATTAGAGGATTCTAATGTCCCGTCCACTTTTAGCGCACAGAGGGAGGCCTATATCTGACAGTGGCAAAGTGTAAGAACGTTATTATTTTGGGTCAAGCAATAGTGGAATTTGGACAACATAAAGCCACCACGAGTCGGTAGACGTGGCTCGAAAAGAGGGGGACAGCGCGCACACACACACACACACAGTCCAAAATGGGAGCCCTATGTCTGACGGTGCCAAAGTGGGCAATTCTATCACCAGCATTATTTGGCACAACAATCGTGCCATTTGGACACCTATTAAAGCCCCCCTTTTGAAACACACAATTCCCCATCGGTCACAGAGCATAGGCTATAGAGAGGAGGGAGGGAGGGAGGGAGGGAGGGAGGGAGGGAGGGAGGGAGGGAGGGAGGGA
>NC_140027.1:12943832-12948832 GCF_964263955.1 Coregonus lavaretus | reverse complement strand
CGCCAAGAGCCCCAAGAAGGTGAAGAAGCCCGCCGCAGCGGCCAAGAAGGCAGCCAAGAGCCCCAAGAAGGCTACAAAGGCAGCCAAGCCCAAAGCCGCCAAGCCCAAGGCAGCCAAGGCCAAGAAGGCAGCCCCCAAGAAGAAGTAAACCTATTACAAACAGTGTTCTACTCGATACATGTTGTACCACAAAAGGCTCTTTTAAGAGCCACCCACCTCTTTCCATAGAAAGCGCATTGATTTCCATGTACTACCTGTCGTGGAAAAGAAATTACGCACACTAGGCTACTTTTACGCACACAACATTGTCCCACTCTGGGTGTGTGCGAAGGGAGAGGCATATAATAGAGGGCCAAAATGGCTCAGAAATTCGACCTCACGAGTGCACCCTCACCAGCCATTTTTATATATGAGCCACTGGGCTATTCCCGTTCAGAGGCAGGCTGCTGTGATGTGTTACAAGTGCCATGTAATAACAATAACAATACTATAGTGGCTTCGAATTGAAACTCACGAGTGCACCCTCAACAGCCATTTTTATATATGAGCCACTGGGCTATTCCCGTTCAGAGGCAGGCTGCTGTGATGTGTTACAAGTGCCATGTAATAACAATAACAATACTATAGTGGCTTCGATTTCAAACTCAAGAGTGCACCCTCACCAGCTGTTTGTTTCCCATTTGGAGAGAAATAATGTGTGGATGTCATTTCGGACATTTTGGCGCTCACGCGAAATGACACAAAGTAACAAAGTCGGAGGGAAACAAAGTAGCCTCTCACTCGCTGCCTGTGGGTGGGAACCGGCTTAGGGCTGTCTGTCTGTCCATCTGTCTGTCCCTCGCTCCAATTGGATAAGGCCACACCGGCCCGGTGGCCAATCGTTGCCTCTTGTGGCGAGGTATATGTACGGCTCTCGAAGTGGCGAGCGGCTCATTCAGACTTTCTGTGACTTTCTCAAGCTACCAATATGAGCGGAAGAGGCAAAACCGGAGGCAAGGCCAGGGCGAAGGCAAAGACCCGTTCATCCCGTGCTGGCCTCCAGTTCCCCGTGGGCCGTGTGCACAGGCTGCTGCGCAAAGGCAACTACGCCGAGCGTGTGGGCGCTGGCGCACCAGTCTACCTGGCCGCCGTACTCGAGTACCTGACTGCTGAGATCCTGGAGTTGGCCGGCAACGCTGCCCGTGACAACAAGAAGACTCGTATCATCCCCCGTCACCTGCAACTGGCCGTCCGTAACGACGAGGAGCTGAACAAACTGCTCGGCGGTGTGACCATCGCTCAGGGTGGTGTGCTGCCCAACATCCAGGCAGTCCTACTCCCCAAGAAGACCGAGAAGGCAGTCAAAGCCAAGTAAATTCGCTACTGCGACTTCAACTTGACTACTCAACCCCCAAAGGCTCTTTTAAGAGCCAACCACCTAGCTCTCCAAAAGCGCAAAGTACCTTTCTATGACCGCAATACATTGAGTGGGTGTATACACAACTATTTCGACATTCTGTGCCCACATGAGGCCTTGCATGAACAACAACACCTACTTGGCCTCATTTGCCATAGCAGGCTAGCATTAGATGATACGTGCCTATAAGCTGTCACTCTTGACTTTGGCGACTATTATTGCGCGTAAAGGGCCGGCGGCGTCCTATTGCGCGCGCACCGGGAGTTTGAGTTTTGGAGAGGCCGGGCCTCCCGTCCAATGGCCAACGGAGGAGGCCTGCGAAACGGGCCAATCGGGGTGGTGGGGAGATGGTGTCCAATCAGCAGGCGCCACTGCCGGCTTTATAAACTTCACATAGGCATTTCGAGGCTATACTCCCGACTGTCAGAGCAGCGCCATGGCCAGAACCAAGCAAACCGCTCGCAAATCCACCGGTGGCAAAGCCCCCAGGAAGCAGCTCGCCACTAAGGCTGCTCGCAAGAGTGCCCCGGCCACCGGCGGTGTGAAGAAGCCTCACCGTTACAGGCCCGGCACCGTGGCTCTGAGAGAGATCCGTCGTTACCAGAAGTCCACTGAGCTACTCATCCGCAAGCTGCCCTTCCAGCGCCTGGTGCGAGAAATCGCCCAGGACTTCAAGACCGACCTGCGCTTCCAGAGCTCCGCCGTGATGGCCCTACAGGAGGCTAGCGAGGCTTACCTGGTCGGCCTGTTCGAGGACACCAACCTGTGCGCCATCCACGCCAAGCGGGTGACCATCATGCCCAAGGACATCCAGCTGGCCCGCCGTATTCGCGGAGAGCGCGCATAAATGAGGATGACCTGAACTCGAATATCCCCCAAAGGCTCTTTTAAGAGCCACCTCCATATTTCCATCAAAAAGGCACAATTGTTCCATGTATACACGCACCTCTACATTAGCCACCATGTATGTTGTTCACTAACACGTCTAAAAGCTACGTATTGCACCTTTTTAGTTGCCTGAAGTCTAGCTTCAATGTTTGTGTGTGTGTATATACACAACCATCTGGCATCATCCACTTCCTTTGAACTATATAGTAACACAGTAAAATGCTTTACAAAGGAGGGGAAAAAGAAACGAGTGATAATATAGGCCGAATAGTAACAAGAATTGTGTTCAGATGAATAATTGACACTATTAGTTGTGTGTAATAATAGCCTTGCATGCAGTCCAGAAAAAACATTGCATGCCAACTTACTTTGAAAGTCCCATGTTGCAGTGCTGCTGAGAGACTCATGCAGAGGCCCAAACTTTACAATGGAGCACGGAGGCCATCTTGTGGTTAAATGTGGGTACTGCACCTCATGGTGAGTCCCTTTCAGCATTTGCTCTTTAGGCCAGCGTTTCCCAAACGCGGTCCTGGGGTCCACAAGGGGTGCGCGTTTTGCGTTTTGCCCTAGCACTCCACAACTGATTCTAATACTCCCAGCTTGATGATGATGAGTTGATTATTTGAATCAGCTGTGTAGTGCTAGGGCAAAAACTCCCAAAATGTGGCCCGAGTTTGGGAAACCCTGCTTTAGGCTAATACTAGCCTATTAGGATGACTTGGTTCGATCGCTTTAATGGCAACTGCTGAACTCTGGTTTCACTAATTACTTGTCCCAGGTCACCATTATGAATCCAATAGCAAAACAAATGTTTCAAAATAGCTCAATAGTGAAAAAAGGCCAGGAAATGATGGGTTCTCAGCAATATTTCACCAACAACCAATCACTATTCACGCATAGACATTAGGATCATCAACAAATATTCCTAAGTCATACTACAAAAGGGTTGTAACGAAATGGATTTGTCTGTTCAATGCAAGTTCAACGTCAAAGAAAAAGTGCATCACCACAACAAACGTGTCTTTAGATACACTGTAAAAAATGACTTTGTGGAATGTACTCAAGCTATTACAGTCAACAAAAGCACACGTCATATTGTTGAGTAGATCTTTTTGCTTGTTTTTATGAGTAGATAAGCTTGAGTAAGTTGAGTTGATGTGGTCCAATACATTGAGTAAAGATGATAGAGACGTAAAAAGGATTATATTACGTTGATTCGACTCAAATAGACATTGTGTTATTTTACCTGAATGATTCATCCTATTATGTATTTAGACCAACTTACTTTGGATTCACTCAATCACATCCCTTAAGAGAAAAGGTATCCGGACACCGGGAATCCATTTATTTAAACATCAACGGTTTGCAAAACATCTGTTATTATGAGTTGACAAATTACGTAATTGCAATCAACACTGCAGGTAAATCATGATTGCTGCAGGTAGGCAACACCGTAGAAATAGGAACTACAACACTAACAACAAGTGACATTTACTCCTGATGTACTGACTGACCTGTTGCAACCTCTACAACCACTGTGCTTATTATTTGACCCTGCTGGTCATCTATGAACGTTTGAACATCTTGGAGAAAAATGTGTGAAACCACTGCCTATATGAGGAGCTGTCGTTGTTTGTTTTATTACCACATACTTATGGAAATTGCACCGGTTGAGAGATGATGGCTCTCTTGTGCCTACGGTGAAGGGTACTTCTGATCCAGCAGGTGGTGCTAAGATCCCTCCCTATATGACTTGAATGATGAGTTGATTTATTCCTTATAGCTCCTAATGATTTTAAGGCCAGTGTTGGCAAACATTACTTGTGCTCCAGCAGGTGGCCATGACATCCCTCCCTATATGACTTGACTGACCAGTTAGTTGATGGACTCCTTATAGCTCCTAAATTTAATGATTTTAAGGCCAGTGTTGGCAAACATGACTTCTGCTCCAGCAGGTGGCCATGAAATCCCCCCCTATATGACTTGACTGACCAGGTAGTTGATGGACTCCTTATAGCTCTTAATGATCTCAAGTGTCTGTGTTTTTATGTGGTTAGGAGTTTTGCTCACTGCGTGTCCCCCTTCCATTTCAGTGTTTCCCAACTCCAGCGGTAGAGTAGGCTACCCCCAACAGGACCCATTTTTCTTGTAGGCCTGGACAGCCACAGCTGATTGAACAACCTGTCACCTAAATTACCAAGTCCTCAATGAGTAGAATCAGGTGCAACAACAACAACAACAACAACAACAACAACAACAATATGAGGAGAGGGACACAGTGTACTAGCTGATCTCCCAGTTGTCACAGTTTGGCCTTGTGTTCCACATAGCCTATATCAGTATTTGAGTATGTTTCCCGCGCACTTTAGTTGCTTTCACGTCATCTTTGAAATCGCTCCTCCCTAGTCCCCTAGAACGAGCGCCCTCCCCTTTGCAACGCCTCCGAACATATAACAGAGGCGCGCTTTCTGTGCCGCCGGCCTCAATCAGGTCGACCAAACGCAGATAATAGCGCACCGCGCACCGGCGCTGAAATCATTCATTCACTTGAACTCAACTAGCGAACACACCATGTCCGGAAGAGGCAAAGGCGGCAAGGGACTCGGAAAAGGAGGCGCCAAGCGTCACCGCAAAGTTCTCCGCGATAACATCCAGGGAATCACCAAACCCGCTATCCGCCGTCTGGCTCGCCGCGGCGGCGTGAAGCGTATTTCCG